>NW_027526407.1:76033138-76159855 GCF_048455015.1 Haemaphysalis longicornis
AGGGTGGGTTTTTCTTGGTGGCACAATGGGCATGCATATCGAGTTCGATAAATTTCACTCAGCACGTTTAGGTTTGGGAAAGTGCGTGTCTGCAGCTGTCTCCAGTCGGTGGCTTTTGCCCTTGTCAGGGATTCGTGTGGCGGAGGGTACCTTTACCGAAACGGGGATTAAATGCAGCGCCAGCCGGTGCATGCAGTGGCGTCGTGGAAGAACTAAAGAGAACCAAACAAGCAGTAACAAATTCGGCACGCCGTGTTGGCGCGCGTGGGCAGTTCAGCAAGTGCGCTTGCGATAACATAAAATGGCGACGGTCTGGCTGAACCGTCAAACTGTTATGTTTTGCTTTTGACAATAAGCGAAAAGATTTCAACGAGTGCTGGTGACGACGCATGCATAACGGTCCGGCTCTCTGTGCGCTGAAGCTGCGTTTAGGGGCGAAATTTGCGCATTTACTGCACTCCAAGTTCACTCTAGAGTACACTGAAACTGTACCGCCATGTGCACTCGGAGGCCAGGAAATTGTGACGAGTGACTCTGACTCAGTTATTAGTCCCTTAGAGAGTCTCCCGGAGTGAGCCATGTATTGAATGACAGCTAACGAACGAGTCTCTACTTTCCCCTGCATATGCGATGGCATTGAACAAAATCTTACGATTGCGGCACATTTTGCAGCGCCGCTTGAGAGCGGTGGTGGTTAAGGTCCCTAAAATTACATGGACCTTAATGGTGGTGGTGGTGGTGCTAAAAACATTTTTATTGAGCAGCCAAGGGAGCTGGAATGGGACGCCGTCAGCCTCCTACGTAAAGGATGCCGCGGGCATGCACGAAATCTAGGGCTCGTTGCACCAGGGCAATTTGATGCTCCGGCGCCGAGCTGGTCAGCGCAGACTCCCACTGCTCAAGGAAGGGGGAGTGAATGGGGTGGGGGTGGTGGGGACATGAATACACAAGGTGGTAGGTTGTGAGAGGGGTGTCACATTGTGGGCTGTTGTGTGGAAAAATGGACGGAGATATGTTTGAGAGGATAGTGTGGTTGTAGAAGGTTTCTGTTTGTAGACGCCGATATATGTGAGCTTGGTGGTTGGAGAGACTGTGGTGGGGAGGAGGGAATGTTTTCTGGTGTGTGTGTAGTGCGCGAGGAGGGAGCTGTAGGTAGAGTCTAGCGGAGTTAGGATTTGATGGTCAGAGATTAGGCGCCCGGCGGTGTCGGTCCTTGCCGTTGGGAGTGCCCGGGTAAGAAGGTCGCGGACTGCGGCATGAGCCGCCTCATTCCCTGCAAGGCCAGCAAGGCCTGGGGTCCAGACGATCGAAATTTCAATGTCCTCGGGAAGATGTTGCAGCACAGGGAGGGCCTTGGGTGCTGCAAGGCCAGCTTGATACAGCCGACAGGCTAGTTGGGAGTCCGTAATAATGGTCAAGTATGGTTGATGCTGGTGTGTGGCAGTTGCATTGGCGATGGCAAGCGCTTCGGCTGAGGTGACCGGCAGATTTCGATAGGTGGCGGCTGTGGCCAGATGTCCGTTCGAGTCCACAGTAACTAGGGTGGTGCGCGTGTGGTCGGGAGTTATGAGCAGTTCGGGCGAAATACTACCTTTTGGAGCAGGATATGGCGCAGAAAACGCGAATTGGCGCAGCGTGGCGCAAATGGCGCAGCACTTCCACCGCTGAAGCTGGTACTCTCGGTCATGTACTTGCATTCTGCCTCCATTATGCCCGAGGTTCCCTTCGCGCTGAATAAGATGGAGACTTGTGAGCCATTACAATGTTTTAGTAGTTTTGAGCATTCTTTCCCTTTGGCCAGGGAGCTAAGTCGAGTGACGGCCAGGACGACCACCTGACCTTCGCCCCGCATGGTCGCACGAACCCCAATACCGGCCCCTTCTGAACTTCATTCCGGATACCGGACTACTTGACTTCATTTATTTTATGCCAAAGGGCGTACTTGCGCAATAAAAAAAAAATAAACGGATTTAAACAAATCACTAATCACTTTTCAGGGTATTGCGGCAGCAAATAAACACGTTTAAATTACACAATGAAAAACCTTGGTGCTCGAAGGAATGATTACAATCGCATTCCATAAAGTGTTAGATGCCCATGTCTAAGTGCCTTACGTAAACTATATTTCTAACCGTCTTGTGTACGTTTGCGGCAACACAAGCACATTTTAGGGCAATTAGCAGTTAATTTAATGCGTACTTTGCTATTATTATGTTATAACGTATGGTTTCACGTACATCTAACTGACAATACATCAAATAAACATAACCATACAAAATCTCTACCAATATACTGTCCGCAATAAATCCACTCGCACAATACAAATTACAGGGTTTTTGTAGCGTAAGCTACACTGGCCGAGGTTGAGCAGTTTCGCGTGGACCATGAAGGGCCGTGCTGAGCAAGCGGGAGGAGCATTAGATTGGATTTGGATTGGAGTCCAGTCCAATTGGAGTACGGGTGTGCAGAGAATTGGGTCTGCACATTCGCCGGTCTGCGCATTCCAGAGAAGTGACGTCGTAGCCGCGGCAGACGTACTGGCGCCGGCTCGAGCCCAGCTGTGCGCCTCCGTTGCGCAGTAGCCAAGTCTTACGCTGCGCCTGAGCTTCTTGATAGCCGTTTCGCGTGGGTCCTGGAAAGCCATGCTGCGCATGCGCAAGCAGCAGTGACTGGACTGGACTGGATCGGACTGAACTGGACTGGACTGGATTGGATTGGATTGGAAATCGTTTTAGCAGCAGTAAGCATGATAATCAGCTAGTTCTAGACAACCAGGAAACCTAAGAATAACCAGCTGAACCTTAGCTCACGCTACGTATATCCTGGCATAGCCGACCTAAGCCACTGCTAATTTTTCGTTAGGGGATGTCCCAACGTCAAGCCCAAAGGACGCGAGAACGCTCGCGAAGGGTGGGACCAAGTTGTGACCGTGCACCGGAATATACATAAGTGTAAAGTCAAATACACTCCCTTGATGCGCGTTTCGAAGTCCGAGCCCTGTCCCATATTGGAAAACCACTCATTCCACCCGTGGGCGTACCAGACCGGCCCGAAGTCCTACTCTTCGAAGCCACAAAACGCTTTAAACAGTGTCCGGTCGGCGAGTCGAGTGGATGCCGTGCATGCTGAAGCATCGCGGTTGGCCCGATGTCTCGACGCTGACCGGCGCTCGCCGTGCAGCTAGCGCGCACGCCTTGTGTTCTGCTGGGATGATTCGCGGCAGCTGCTGATGCGACAGGCCGCGATGTAGAAGCGAGCCAAGATCCCAGGGGCCTGGGTGCGAAGACAGACGCGGCGACCGTTGGGGCAGCCGCCGTCTCCGTGTCCTCGGGTGACGGCGTCGGTCTCTTCCGGCTGGCGTCCTCACCGACATCCTGGCAAGGGTCGTCTGGCCGTTGGAGGGCTGAGCAGTGCCGCGGAAGCTCGGCCGAGGGATGTGGCTCCGGTGAGATGGCCCGCAGATGCGGCAGCCAAGTCGGTATCTGGCAGCAGGGTGTACGCTGCGAAGCTGCCTCACGCGGTAGACGGCACTGAGTCGGACGGCCGCAGCTGCTGCCGACGGCGTAGTTCCAGGCACCGGGAGTGTGCCTCTCGGGGTGGCCGGGGGCTTAGCCTTCGATGCTGGAAGACCGCGATCCATTTGCCGGCCGAATGGGTTCCAGCCGTTGAGGCAGCGACGCAGGTGCTGGACGTGTGCCGTCTGCCGGTGCCGTTGTGAACTGCGGATGCGGCGGTGAGTGCGTGGAAGGAATCGACAAATGCTAGGGACGCAGCCGGGGTGGCCGGGGCTGCATGGAAGAGTCGCCGGCGTTTTTGTCCGCAGTGAGCCTGGACAGCGGTGATGAGGAAGACGTCGACGCAGCCGGAGTTGACGTGGCCCAATCAGGGTCTGCCAGCCCACGCTCTCGTGCTCGGCGCCGCTGCTTCGTCGTCTTCTTGTGGCAGCAACGTACGCCCGGCCAATAGGGAATTTTGATGTTGAGACTTCTCCTCTGATTTGCGACAATATTTCCGATGTTGTAAAAATAGGTATACTCGGGAACCAGTTAAGAGAACGGCAATAGCTCATGTACGGTATCACTCCGCCTAAGCGACGGACCCGGATGTCAACGGGCGCGCGCGTTTTGAAACACATTGCTACGAATACGTGATATCGTCTGCCTTTTCTCACGTGGTATGTTTGTCGTCGCTGCAGTAGTTTGTAAGCATATTAAGCAAAACAAAACATGGAAATGACTCTTGCCATGTCCAAAATATTCCCAGTAACGCGCTACTTGCGCCGCGCGGAGTAACATCCAACTGCGGTGATAAGACAGGGAAAAAAAAAGTACTTCGTGCCTAATAAGCTTTAGTGCCTGCCCTAAGCAGCGCTAGTTTTAAACCAAGAGTGTGTAAACATGGTTATATTAGTCCTTTTTGGCAAGATGACATGTCATCACCCCGCTTCAAAAGGGAAACCAATATCATCATCATCATCATCATCATCATCATCATGGCAAGGTACAGTTATTGGCACAGTTCCTTTTAACAATCTATAAAGATAATAGAGTGCACCTTACTTAGGAAGGACAGAAATGCGCCCAGCAGGTCAACATCCATGGGGGCTGAAACAGGGATGCCCTTTGATCCCAATACTGTTCATGCTTTACATGGCAGGGTTAGAAAAGAAAGTGGGAGAAAGTCAAGTAGGGTTTAGCCTAACCCATATGCTGCAAGGCGAAGTGGTACAACAGCATATTCCGGGTATGTTATACGCAGACGACATTGTTCTTTTAGCTGATAACCAAACCGATATGCAGCGGCTAATAAATATTAGCGGCCAGGAAGCCACCGACCTCGGTTTGAATTTCAGGGCAGAAAAATCAGGAATAATGGTTTTCAATGATGCTACCACTGATGTAGTGTCTATCCAGCAAGGCGAATTACCTAGAGTGAAGGAATATAAATATTTCGGAGTGTGGATAAACGAAGGGGATAACTACTTAAGAAATCACGAGGGGCAACTTAAGGTTAAGGGAAAGCGAAACGCAGCTATAATGAAGCATAGAGCTCTGTGGGGGTATAACAAATATCAAGTAGTAAGAGGAATGTGGAAAGGAGTAATGATTCCGGGTCTCACGTTTGCGAATGCTGTACTCTGCTTAAAATCAGACGTTCTATCAGGCCTTGAAGTAAAGCAGAGAATGGTAGGACGTTTGGCCTTAGGCGCGCATGGAAAAACAACTAGCGAAGCAGTTCAGGGAGATATGGGCTGAGCGTCGTTTGAAGTTAGAGAAGCTCAGAGTAAAATATGCTTTGAGATTAGGTTGAGGGCAATGGATCAACGAAGGTGGGCAGCTAAGGTTTTTAGGTACCTATACTTGAAAAGCGTGGACACGCAGTGGCTAAGGAAGACTAGAAGGCTAACGATGAAATACGGAAAGAACAGTGGAGAATCCAAAACAGCCAAGGTAACCAAAAAAGAGGCAAGGCAGATTTAAAAGAATAAATGGAGGGAAAAAATGGAAGCTAAAACGTCGTTAGAGATGTACAGGGCTGAGAAATTGGACATCAGAAAGGAAAATTTCTACGATAATTCCCAGGGCAGTGCTTTGCTTTTTGAGGCTATAGCAGGTTGCCTGTGAACTAAGAGTTTTGTGGGGAAGTATTCACAAAATGATGGCGTATGCGTGGTTCGCGGAAAAGAAACAGAAAATATGCGGCACATAGTGTTAGAATGCGAATATAACCATCTAAATTTACATGAGGGAAATATTCGGCTTCCAGAAGCTCTAGGATTTAAGGGTAGCACAGAGGAAGTTAACTTCAAGGCTGTCGAGGGGACGAAAAGAAGATTAGAATGCTGGGGGACGAAAAGCAGAGAGGGGAATATTGCCTAGGACAGTAACCACCTGTAACAGGAAAAACAAGTATTTTGGGCGTAATAAGCTTTTTGTGCCTGCCCTAAGCAGCGCTAGTATTAAAGCAAGAGTATAAAACATAGGTATATTAGTCGTTTTTGGTAAGATGATACGTCATCACCCCGTTACAAACGGGAAACAAATAGCAATCATTATCATCATCGTTGCCGTTCTTAACTTGTTCCCGATTATAGTTTAGTTCTCGCCTAAGCCACAAACAGACTTTTTTTGCGCCTTCTTTACCTATAAAAAAAGCCTTTTCGGAGAATGGCGACTGCGCGCGGCGTGGGAGCCACCTCAGTGCTGATTCGGAAGAATGCGATACACGTGGCCAGCGGGGAAGGTTCCGGGCAATGCCTCACGTGGGGGCATTCCACGAATGAAGCGACTAACGGTAGGGACCTTAGAAGCGACACCAGCAGCCACACTGCGGCCACACGTAACTTTCAAATGGGGATCATGATGATAGTGATGATGACGAACGACTTTTATAGAAGGAAAGCCAGTTAGATCAAGCTCTTTAAAGCGGAAAATAGCAATCAAACGATCTCCTTAGTGTCGGATTATGCAAATGACGACGTAACAAGCACCTCACAGTCTATGAGCCCGTAATGGTCATCGCCCTTGGGTATGTGAAACTGCGTGGCTATAAGCTACGAGAACTAGAACGGGGCACGGAAATGAGTCATCATCATTATCATCATCATCATCCTATCTGCACCCACTGCAGGGCAAAGGCCTCTCCCATTAATCTCCAATTATCCCGGTCCTGTGCTAACTGCGACCAATCGATCCCCGCAAACTTCTTGATCTTATCTGCCTACCTAACTTTCTGCCGCCCCCTGCCCCGCTTGTCTTCTCTAGGGATCCACTCTGTTACCCTTAAAGACCAACGGTTATCTTGCTTTCGCATTACATGCCCTGCCCACGTCAATTTCTTCTTCTTAATTTCTACTAAATGTCCTTAACACACGTTTCTTCCCTGACTTACTCCGCTCTCTTCTTGTCCATTGATGTTACACCTATCATGAATCTACAGTGCAATTTCTCTGTGCTTGGTTCTGTGGAATCGACGTTCGACAATTACAATTACACGGCCTGCCATCCACAGAGGGTGACTAGGCCGCGCTAACCCTGCTACAGTTGTCGAAGAGTGACGCCCTCATCATTCACAAGGAGTCTCTCCGGCGCTTTCTGGCGGTACCTTCCGGGACTTTCTGGCGGTTTAACCCGCCGCGAAGAAGCGGCGCTGCGGAGTATCCGCGTGGGCGCAGATTTGACCCCGGCGATCAAGACCTCGTTGAGGGCGCAAGTTCCCCCCGAAACATGCCCCTTCTGTGACGTCCCTGCCACTGAAGCGACTCTGGACCACATCTTGGGGGACATGTCCGGGTCTTGAGTCCACACGAGTTCGCCAAATGAGGGCCCTCAGGTATCACCCAGGTGACAGACGTATTAACTCTATGTGACAGGCAGACCAAAACTATCGTATTTAGGTAGCCTAAAGAAGCCTCCTCTTGTAAACATATAATAGCCGTCGCAAGCAGTCATACCGCGAATGCAAACCGTTGGGACCGTCACGAAATAGGAAGGATTGGAACTTGCCATTTGAAGTGGCCGCTTCACGCTTTCGAATTCGGAAGCGAGGTGGTGCGCCAGTCGGGCTTCTGTAGCATAAAGTTTCATATTAAAATCGTATATTGCATATTAATATACAAATCTATGTTTGATGCCAAAACTAGTTATAAAATTTGCAGGGAAGGCATCGTAATTTGAATTTATTGTACAAGCCTCTAAAGTTCTAAAGTAACTTCTCGGCAGCGCCGTCTGGTAGATTCTAAAATGGCGGCGGGTGCTTCAATTTTTACCATGAACGAGAGATTGTTACTCAATTTTAAACCTCTTATGAGCAAATCAAGGGATGTCAGACGATGACAGGCCTCGATGTCGGTAGAACTACCCATTTCCCAGTCAAAATTGCAAATTCTGTAACTTGTGTTGCCCGCAGAGCAACGGCAACTCTTCGTTTCAGCGTTCATAACGGCGAAGGAATACGTCGTCTGGTTCAATTTACTGCTCTCTTCCGCTCCGTGCACATGACTCCTTGTGCGCGAAACGCGGGTGCGCGCGCGCGCACGCACACGACAAAAAGCAAGCAAGACGCTGACAAGGGAGCCCGGCCGAAGGAGAAGGATATGCAGCAAAAAGGAGACTCTGGTAGCAAATGTAGCGTCGAGGCATGTAATAACACGTACGCAAACACAGCGGGGAAGCTGCCTAAGATCAAGTTTTACGTGTTTCCCTCGAAGCCTTATGAAAAAGAGAGGAGGAGGCTCTGGATCAGAGCGGTTCGCCGTGCAAGGTAGGCTGACGTGTGCTGGTTTTGTAGCTTGTTGTTTTGAAATGGCGACTTTCATTTTCAGCGTTAACGGCGCCCTCTGGGAACCGACGCCACGCAAATCTGTGATATGCAGCGCCCACTTTGTGGGAAACAAAAAAAGCGCAGACGCGCTGCACCCGGCGTACGTGCCAACAATTTTCCCCGCACACCATTCAACATCCTGGGAAGGGGCTTTGCCTGCAAGCAAGCTCGAAAGATACGAACGGTAAGTGGCTTCATGATTTGAATGTCTGAGCTTCATCGCACTTTGAGTGCATAAAAACTACCTTTGATTTCGAAAAGCTTTCAATTCAAGTGGCTTGCGTATTCTTTATGACAGCACTCGTTTTCGTGCATCAACATTCAGGGCCAAGCGTAGGAGCTCACTGCGACAGCTGGCAGCGACGTCCGAAGAGCCAAGCACTGTGGCTACATCCTACGTCAAATCGCCAGGCCTAGAAGATGCAGGCGAACTGTGCTCATCGAGAGACAACCGTATCACATTCAAATCTGTGGTAAGTCGATGGTATCTAATATTTTTTTCAGTTTTCTAGAGTTTCGGTCTGTACTATCGGGATAAATTGAAATACGAACAATGGAGCATGTGTCTTTCAGCACCTGCTGCGCATCCTGATGACAGGCTGCGTATGCGCAGTGCGAACAAGTTACGAGAGTTCGGGACCAACCTTGATATGGAAAGACCATCGTATTTGCATCGTCTGTTGGGAGCGCAGCACGAAATAAAAAGTAGAGGAATATAGCTGCGTGCGCCGTTTTTACTCATTGCAGCAACAAAGTTAGATTACGCTTCGTGAGCGGGCGCCCAATGCGGTGGGAAGACAAACCAAAACGCTCACACACCAAACGACGGTGGTTCCATCGATGTTGGACACAAACTCTCGTAACTTGTTCGCACTGCGTATACGCGGCCCGTCGCCAGGTTGCGCGGCATGTACTGAAAGCCACGCACTCCGTTGTTCATATTTAAATTTATCACTATAGTACACTCCCCCTCCAACCACACAGATTTAGTGCAATGAAATTTCATTTCATTCTGATTTAACTAAAAAAAAAGGCTGTGCGACCCCTTAGTGTGCAATATTTGCAGAAGGTTGAACCGTTCTATGATACGCCCCCAAAAAAAAAATTAGGGACTGCATTTGTCATAAATTGTACCATATTTCTTAGCAGGACACATTCCTGGCGGCATCGTCTGTGCCAAACTACTTCGGCATTGTCTGCACTGATAAATACAGCAACCCCACTTTAGGGAAATATTTGCTGCTATATACAGGGTGAAAGTGAAACATGCACCGTAAAGGTGTGATCAGCTAGCCGATAGCGATAGCACAACTATAAGCAAAGCTACAAGGAAGTAGGCCTGCGGGGCTTTGCTGGCTATGGAGTGCGGCTACTGAAAGCGAGAAAATTTGTGTGCCTGTGAGTATACGCAAAGAGCGTGGCAGGATTCATATGTATGTCACTCTTGACAGCAAATGTTGTGCCTCCAGTCTGTGCTACCGTGGCTTTCGCCACTTGCTTGTGTGGTCTGCAAAATTGTATGCCCGCTTCAACATACCGTATATGCAGTGAATTCGTAGTAACTGTGCATTTGTGCCACTGCTGTTCTTTTTGTGCACCTTTGATGGGGAGAGTAGCTTTTCAGAAGGGAGTAACTTCTTTTACTTTTTCAAAACTTCCAAACCTGAAAACCTCCAAGCCGTGTCTTAAGAATTAATGTAATCATGTTTAGTGAAAATCAGAGGGCATTTTCGCATGTGTGTGTGTAATGGTGCACGACGCTTTTGCTTAAGAAGGCGTTTTCTTTCTGTTCTCGAGCGTTGCTCACCACATTCATTGCTGCGCATGTCAGCCCCGGTTGTCTTTGTTTAGTCGTGAAATACTAACTAGTAGGGGAATGCACGCAGCAATTTTTTTCCTGTTGCATCATTAGGATTGACATCAATTTCCTCGCGTTCACAATTCCTACATGTGCGGTTACAAAAACATTGGCAACCATTTATAAAAAACACATGTACGGCCATAATCGAAATTGCTTGAGGGAAAATATATGGCTGCGAGCTTTCTCTTCTCTGTTCCTTTTGTTGGCAGCACAGTCGAACCTCGTTAAAATGAAGCAGTATCGGTACAGCAAATTAGTTCGTTAGAACCGATATTCTTTGTAACAGTAGGGGTCAAAATCGGCTATAACAAATCGACAATCTGGCTCTTGGAAAAATACTTAATACAAAAGTGCATTTTTGAGGCTTCGAATCCACTATAAACAAGGCAACCCTTACCTTTCTCCTTGTTGCATTTCGAGCTCAATGAACCAGAACACGAATATGTGAAATCACAACAGAACAGAGTTCACTTGACAAAACAGGACTGCGTCCTTATTTATTCGATGAAGGATGTGATCGTCGTCTGGTGGATACTCACAGCACTGAGCAGGATGAAGTTTTCCACAGTGTCCACGAACAAAAGGGCCTTTAAGCAAAAGCACCCGTGTGTACGAGATTTCGGCGCACGTTAAAGATCCCCAGGCGGCCAAAACTAATCCGGAGCCCTCCACACAGCGCGGCTCATCGCCTGCGTTGCGTCGGCGCGTTAAACCCTACAATAAATTAATCAAAAGGTCGTTTATACATCTGCAGTTTAGAATTACAGGGGGTTTTTCCAATGAGCTTCTCAGCCTCCTGGCCAAATATTTGTTTGTTATATCCGATATCACATGGCTCTCACGGTTTCAATTTTGTTATAAAAGAATAAGTGTCATTGAATCAAAGCGTGGCCAACCAATGTCTGTATTTAGTTTGCTATAGCCAATAATCCACTATATGAGTGTTAATTATAATGAGGTTCAACTGTACCTTGTTTTGGTAGGGGTGTATGTAGTGTGATTCAGATGACTGATAGGATTGCCATGATCTTGATGTTCTAAGATTATGAAGCACCGTCAACTTGCTTTGAAACTACTGCACTAGCCTGTGCAGGCTGCTGCATAGAAAAGGTAAATGCTCCTGGGCATTTCAGTTTGTTTACGTGCTTTGATGGTGAAAGCGTTGGGGCTTCAGACTTCTCCTGGCGATACATATCATCAAAGACTTAGACCGCCACATCATGTCTACATTTTTAAATGCAGAGCATTTCAGTAACTCACGATGTCACCCGCGTTGACGTCCGTAGGCGTCCGTAGTCGTAGTCCGCATCCCTCCCCCTACACTATATAAAAAAAAATACTATCCGGCACCTGGTTTCGATCCCTCGACCCTGCGGGCGGAACGCAATGTACATGGTGCTCTACCCACTGCGCCACAAAGCCGACACAGAATGGGAGGCTACGAACGCGCCTTATATCCTTGACTCGTTCAAATTACTGCTGACGAGCGCTCTCTCGTCAGCAGTTGCCACAAGTGCAACAACATTAACGTAACGCAAACTACTTAACGTCGTGCGCCCCCGGAAATGCTCTGCATTTGATCGTGCCCCTCGTGAGGGGGATGTTTCACTGCGTCGCCATGCGAACAGTTTGCCATTATAGTTTCCGCCCGCTCTGGTCGGTGTTGCCACGGTTCAAACCACGGCAGGGGAGCTGCGCGGGCGTTCGTTGATCGGCGTGCATTCCGGCGTGGTGGTTTGATTTTTTTCCTAACTTTCATTTCGCTGTATTTTGGCACCAGCTACTCCAACTGGCAGACTAGCAACACTTCACATCACAGCTTGATGTCCAGAGTCAAAGTTGTACGTGGCTGAGGTGCATCGGTTTTGTGCACATTCTGTCGCGTTCTCCTGTGATTTGATATGATGTTGGCAATGCCTTGCTACAAATCAGCGCGCCTCTGTGCTTCAAGCTTCGTGCAGCACTCTTCGGCTGTGTGGTGAAGCCTCCACTATGTGCGCGTTTCGAGTGGGCGCCTCTGTGTCTGTTACTCAGGCTTGCAGCTAATGGATCCAAACACTGCTCAACGCGCCTGGGAAAGGCTGGATCGCTGGTGCCTCGCTGTCTGCGTGATTCAAACTTTGGCGTTGGCAAACGCAACATGTAGAGACACGTCCGAAGGATGCGGGTACCATTGCGGAGACCTCCTCTCCCCGCTTTCTCGGACTCAGCGTGTGCCACTACTACCGACCCGTCATGAACTCAGGAAAGAGTGTTGGGTGTGTCTGTACCATGTCGTGCCATGTGCAAAAACCAGAGGGAACGCAAGTTTGACCGTTAGCGCTTTGGGTATAAATAAGCCCCCTAAAGCACCGAAGTTCATTCTTGTTGTTGGAGCAGTGAATCAATGCTGTCACTCTGCTCGAGTTCTGTACTGCAGCCTCGCCCGTCAATGCTTTGTTCTGGTCTTGCTTCATCTCTCGCCATGCAGTAAACAGTTTAAGTTTGCCTTCAGCTTCTTGTCGTCATCTTCAAGGCAGCAACCTTCGCTGGCCACTTGCTTCATCACGCTAGCTGGGTTCGGGTGTGCCTGCGTTAGGCAAACTCTTGTTCCACTGCTGGTAATGTGCTGAGGTTCCGCCACATTCAGCCACAATTCAGCGAAAAAAAAAAAAAAAAAGAACTGGGCGCATACAAGCAGCGCTGCAACCGGGCTCGAGCAGTGCGGACAGTTTTGAAAGTTATCCGCGCGAGGCGTGCGGCCAATTTTAAAAGTTATCCGCCCGGGGCGTGCGGACAGTTTTAGAAGTTATCCGCCCGAGGCGTGCGGATAGGGCAGCCGTAGTAACCGGCAGAGCAAACGAGCAGCGAAAGAAAGCAGCGAGAGGCCTTGGCGGGTTCGTGGAGCGACACTTTTGTCGGTGACTTCCCGATAATGCGCGCGCAAGAAAGCGAAAGCGAACAAATGCGCTGTCAGCCAGTTCTAACTAAGCAATGAGCGACGCAACTGGTGGAACTGCGTCATCTGCCGCTGCTGCTAAACGAGCTGTCCGAGCGGAGGCTCAACGCCGCCGTCGCCAGAATCCGGAGGTTCGCGCCGCCGAAGCAGAAGCGAGGCGCCGTCGCCGCGAAGACCCGGCAGTGCGCGCAGCCGAAGCTGAAGCGCAACGCCGCCGCCGAGAGAACGCAGAAGTGAGCGCCGCTGAAGCGCGAGCTAGGCGTCGACTCCGGGAGGACCCCGCCGTTCGTGCCGCCGAAGCAGACGCCCATCGCCGCCGCCGAGAAGACCCTACTGTTCGCGCTGCCGAGGCCGAAGCCAAACGACGCAAAGCGAGGCTCGCAAAGAGTCAGGGTGCGACCAAGGCTTTGCAGTTTACAGACAATCCATTCGGGAATGTGTGTTCTGTGTGTGAGCGGCTTTCGTCCCGAAGCGACCTGAAACCGCTACTGGACAGGTGCCGCGAGACCCTCCAGCGGGCGTTTCCAAACTTGGACCCGTGCCAACTCAAACTATGTTCGACGTGCATGCGACCGGTGCGGGAGGCGGACATTCCTCATCTTTCAGCAAGCAACGGTTGCAAATATCCACCAACGCCAGCGCACCTCCTAGAACTTAATGCGGTGAGTGAGAGACCCATATCTCTGCGAATCCCGTTCACGCAACTGCGACGGCTGATGCACGGTGGGGCTAATACGGCATTAGGGGACCCATTGTGAACATTTACATTGATGAGATGGTTAGATCGTTTCCCCATGCCATCGGACAACACCGCGCCCCTCAATGACCATCTGAAGCTAGCGACGACGACATATTTGGCGGGGGGCAGTAAGATGATGTCATCAGCTGCTGCCATGGCTCAAGGTGCTCTGTGATAGCACGCTGCACAAGCACTGTAACATCAAGTGCAACTTGATCCGTTTGGGTAATATCATAGAAGTGGATGAGCCGAATGAAATGGAGTCACCCCCGGAATATCATAGAAGTGGATGAGCAGAATGAAATGGAGTCACCCCCGGAATGCACGGGACCTGAACAATCCCATCACACCCTGAAATGGGATAAGTTTCTCATCGCGATTGCATCCGGAAGAAGCCGCTAAGCATCCTTTATGACGAACATACGGAGAGTTCTTGTTCCCGCAGATCTACCTCAGGGAACCGCGACGGGTGAAGGCCAACCGTTTTCACGCCTGCCATGAGTGAGATACACTGGTCTGACCGCCGCGGTGCCGCCCCACCCATGAAAGCGTTTAGGCGCCGAGCAGCCAGCGACATGTCTGTGGCATTTTGCAGCGTCAAGGCCGTGGAAACGCTAACGAAGCAACAGTTTCTCAACAAGGATATTTTGCGGGAAGCGGTGAAGCACGACATAGCATGCCCAACACCGTGTAGCACTGGAAGAAATGCAAGAAAGCCCTCTTTGCTATAATAATGCAAGAAAGCCCTCTTTGCTATGATCCGTGAGTCTGATCAGCCTACGGCATTTCGCACTCTGTCTGCCTCGGAGATGCAGTTGCTTCAGTGTCTTCGCCTACACCGTGATGAAACCGGAGTGGCCGTAGAGAAAATGAACAGCATTTATCGAGCTCAGCTGGTGAATGATGATCCCGTATTCTGTGCTGTCTACTTCGACCGACTTGTGTGTGTCATTCTCAACATCCTTTGCTACACCCGGATATCCCCATTCAGGCCTTATGTAGCGGTGGTCGACTACTTTACTCTGATTACTACAACACAAGCGAGGCTGTTGGAGTTCAGGATAATGCTGTAGCATGCACAGCGCAGGATACGATTGTTGGGTGTAGGTCTATGGCAGAGGTGCTACCAGCTAATATGTGCGTTGGGAAACCATACATGCTTACTACCCTGAATGTGAATGTTTCCGATAGCCTGGTTAAGGGGTCAGTGGGCGTTCTGGAATGCATTCAATGTGACACGCACAGGAAACCGTAACGCATACAGTTTCAAAACTTGCCACTGGAACCATGGCATCCGCAAAATCCTAGCAGTTACGAAAGGTGGGCAGAAATATTCAGCAAAACTGGACACCAATTGAAAGGCGCACAGTCACCTGCGTTATCGATAAGAAGATGAAGTTATCGGTGAGGAGATGCCAGCTGCCGGTTGTGCAGGCAAGTGCCATCACCATTCATAAATCGCAGGGTGGCACGTACAAAGAAGCCGTGTACTCGTACGCAAAAACTCATCCGCCAAAGTTGGCATACGCGGCACTGAGTCGCGCTACAGACATCAGCAGGCTACGTCTCACCAATGTTGGCGACGACTTCAGATTCTACCATGGGCAACCCAATCCGGACTGAATGCTAGCCTGCGAGTTTCGTCGGTTGCAGTCACACAAACTCGAAACTGTCACCGCTAAGTGCTAAACGATGATTGAGTAGCCACACTTCTTATTGGTCTCCGTGCTTAATGTTCGCTCCTTTGTTGCACATGCCAAGGCTTCGGCGCACCTCTGTACTTTGCCTTGCAGAAACCTCGATGGATCCGAAACAACCCCTTGAAGTTGTAGACTACAACTACTGTTGTGGTGCTCGTAGAGACGACGACAGAGCAGCGGGAGTGGCTATCTACTTGCGTATGGGTCTGTCTGCAGTACTTATCGAAATCTTCGGTACCCCAGATGAAATTGGTCGGACAACCGCTTGCTGGTAGTGGCTGTCCACTCCTCGCCCAACGCACTTACTAAAGACGTAGTGCACTTCCTGCGCCACACATTAACCGCGCATCGACTCACACCAATGTTAGTTGTGGGTGACCTGAATATAAACGTAAGAACAAACAAGACCTTCCTACAACTTATGCGTAAGAACATCCCGTTTTTCTCCATCGTAACTCGTTTCACTGCTGTGACGACCCGCAAAACACTTGCATAGACCTCGTCTTTGAGAACCACTCACTGGTGCAACAAATCCGACATATCTCCATTCACTTCTCCGACCAGAAAGTTTTCTTCATTGCAATCAGAGACTGGCAGGGGAGTGTTTCTTTAAAAAACAGTTGTGGGAAATAAATAGTGGTTGGCAACTGTACATACACACGTCTCGCAAATCGTTTCCCTCAAGTTATCGCAAAATCAAAAAAACCTAAAAAGGTGCACTCAAAATTCACACAAGGCAGTATTGTAATCGTCGGTGAACTTTCTGTTTCCGTGCAGGCAAGACGGCGAGAAGACCACACCATGTTCCTGTCTGGGACGTCCCACCGTTCCGTCTCCACGCAAGCGTGCTCCCACCCACAGATGGCCTCTGTCGGCATCCAGGCCGAAGCCACGAGAACCACAAGCCGGGGAACTCAAATGTGGCAGTCCTTGGTATGACTCTATGATAGGCTGGTTGGATGTCGTTTGAGAACCTTGTTTAGCTTCAACATGAATCTCCTTGCATTAAAGTTGGTCATTGTTTTGGTGGAATTGAGGTGAAGAATTTTGTTTGCTTGCATCATTGCCGTGCTTTTTCGCTTCATCTAACAAAAATCAGTTTTTTGTTTGCCCCGAGCAATCTCCCAACTATTGTGTTGTATTAAGGGGCGACATAGCTCTTAAAACTATTTCTTTTAATTTCTAACTAAACTTTGTGAAACTTGCCAGTCTTGCTGCTTTTTCTTTCCACCGATTTTAAATATGCCCACTGTTTTTTCAGTTGGTCAATTAGTTCCAAGATAATTAGAGATAATTGGTCATTTTTGGAAGAACAATAGACAAGACAGTGTTAGCCATAGAACTGTAATCTTTATATTTTCTAATACTACGAACCCTGGTGAGTGCAATAAGAGAATGGGCTTGTTGATGCACCACTTGGAACTAATTTTAGAGCTCATTAAACGTTGGTGGCACCAGTGGCAAGGAACCATTTTGAGTTCCCATTTCAAACACTGAAGTTTAAGTGGCTGTAAAATTAATCCCAAGCGGTGCATCAAAAAACTGATTCTCTTATTGCATTCACCAGGGTTCATAGTACGGGAAAATATAAAGATTCCAGTTGTATGGCTAACGCTGTCTTGTCTATTGTTCCTCCAAAAATGACTCATTATCTCTAATTACCTTGGCAACTAATTGACCAACTGAAAAAATAGTGGCATATTTAAAATCAGTGAAAGAAAAGCAGCACGACTGGCAAGTTTGTTAGAGTTTAGTTGGAAATTGAAAGGCGTCCTTTTTAGGAGCAGCGTTTCCCTTAAATCAAAGAGCTGTACTCTAGGCAACAATGCGAGAATGTTTCAAACATCACTACCCGCCTTTCCGATGCAACATACAGTCTCCACAGTGATTGGGATGGAGGAACCACCCAATGTGGGTCAGAGTTGTGCCTTGTTTTCTTGATACATGAATTGCTGTACAGTGAAGCTTTTAAAAGGATAATACCTAACAATGCAGTGACCTTTGTGCCCAGTGCCTGCGATGGTTGCAAATTGAACACTTATATCGCAACTTGCTGCAGGTTTCTGAATACAGTTGAACCGTTGAACCTGGTGATGTCATGCTAGTTGACAAGCACTTCTCGGGGACCAGAGCTTACGGAATGATGGTTTTGCCAAACTTTTTAGAAGGAAACAAACAATCCACCTACAGTGAGCTTCTGGAGCGTTATCTTGGCGTACACGTGCAAGTGCATGTTACAAAAATCAAAATTTCTTTTTAAAGGAGCACTGACACCAATTTTCGGCGTTAATATTATTGCACAGTTCGCTTCCTTCGCTCAACAGAATACCCTGGGTGAAATATGAGCGGCCTGCGACGTGAAGAACATAGTTAAAATGGATCTCATTTATCGCACCGACGGAGCAGCGCGCGGAGCGGCACTCAGTAAATGGACATCAGCGTGACATCATCCAGGGAGAGCCAAAAGAAGTGACGCGGCAGCGCTCGTTAAAAGCTCGTGACGTCACTTCATGCGCGCGGCCCCACGAGCGGCGAGCGGGCGCAACACCCTCTCAAGCGGGTGCCGGTGACGTCCGCACAAAGCGGTGAGGTCAGGCAGGGAGTCTATAATATGCGCCGTTCGGGATGAAAGCGTGGGAATTTGAAACAAATGATTTTCAGGCCGTTCAATGTAATTAACTATCGCGCACTGAAGTATTTGAAGTGCTGTTTCAGGTTGGCCAGACCATTAAGCATCGATAAAAGCAAAAGTGTAACATAAAATTTTTGTGTCAGTGCTCCTTTAAACTTTCAATGTTTTGAATGCAAGGGTGTCTAACTACAGTGGTCCTCACATGAATCCTATTACGCAGATGCGTTGTATTTTAGTAACTCTTCAAAGCACTGTCACAAATTCAACAAAAAAGGACAGCAGGTTTGACTATCATCTGTAGCTTAAAGGGGACAGGAAGACAACATATGAGTGTGGTTCGTTAGGAAGACTGCTTTGTCAAGATAACAATGACCAATTTAATTGCAAACTTCAAACAAATAATCGAAATAATAAAGAAAACGTATGAAGCAGTGGTAACTTCCCAGCCTCTTTTGGGCGGTTTTTCTGCAACATTGCACTGTCTTGTTTGTGCAATGTTGTTTGTGTCCAATGTGTCCAATGTTGTTTGTGTCTTGTTTTATGTCCTATCACTTGAATGCCAAGGGGTCGGTTAACACACTGCACATATTAAATCACTGTAGTGGGAAATTTGAAAGTTTTGATATTTTTTGTGTTTTTTTGGCTAGGAAGTGTCTTTCGTGGCTAGAATGGCACTGAGGGAGTTACCAAAGGCAAATTGAACAAAGCTGAATTTTGTCTTCACAGTCCCTTTAGCTGCTGTTAAGTTTGTTGTGGATTGCAGCCATCGCCAGCGTCAAGCTATAAACAGCTGTCTAGTCATTTTGGCTTCCTGATTGCAACGAACGATTGTAAGACGAGAAGATCCTGTTTTTTGGGGCAGTGCAAAATATGACTTTCTTGACAATAAAACAAAAAATCCTTAACGCATTAAAGTTTAATACTAATTCTATTTTACTAAGTCAGAGGTGTTTACCCGGTATTGCTGGTGGCTAAATGGGACAAGTTTGTGTGCAATGTTTTTTGTTTGACACGCTTTGATTCTACCAGCTTAGGGTGTGCGAGGTGATATTTTCAGTTATGGACTTGAAATACAAAACTGTTTCTCTTGTATTTGGTGCCACTTCATTGTAGCAGAGAAAAATGTAACGCAGAGTTGTTGTTTTTTCCCCCGGTTTTTAAGTTTGTGATTACAGCTATATTTGCTATGTTTTGTTTTTTTCTGTAGCGTATTCTTTAGCACCCACGAAACCAGTATTGGGACGTTCTTTCGTTACATCTCCCTTGTTATACGTACGAATCTCTTGTTGGTGATCGCAGCATTTTCTGTGAAACTGCGTCAGAATGTTTTTGCTTGAGTCGTTGGGGCCAGCAGAATCGGTCATGGATTTGGCAGCTGTTTTTCCAGATGGAGGTAAAAAAACAAAAAAATAAGCGAGCCTCGTGAATGAGATTTTAGTGGACTGTAAAGATTGCAGGGCGGTCTGAATTATTGTATATCCCTTCACTACTGCTTGCCTCAAAGCATGCAAATGTGGCGTGCGCACAACTCAAATTTGAGTGTCATTCTAGCGAAATGCGCAGGCATTTCTAATCATGAGTGAGACAGAGACACCAATCGAAAGATAGCGACATCAAGGCATGGCAACAGGCCTTCTGTTATCACTCCTGCAGTCTTTAACAAATGACAGTAGACTCTCGATAAACGGAACTTCAAGGGACCGGAAAAATTAACTCCGTTTAACAGGAGTTTCGTTTACTGAGATAGATGTGTAAAAGTGCACATTTGTGTGCGTACGCACTCTTCATACCATTTCATGGAACTCTAAGCACTAGGAGGTGAATGTAGCTGATAGGTTTTTAGAAAGCAAGAAAACTAAAAAAAGGTTTAGGCACAGCATTCACAAAGTTGATTTGGCAACAATTAGTCGCTGTGCACGACAAAATGCATCAATTATCTTTGTTTGAGTCCTTGAAACTGCGTCTTCACGGAGGTTAGAGGTGTCAACTTCGCGAGTATTAGAGCCACCGAATATAGAATACGGCAACGCGGTAATGAAGGGTGAATAGCACCACGATGGCACTAACAAGGCATAAGGAGCTGAGCACTATAACCTCAGCGTCTTGAATCGAGACCAAACGACTGGAACGAGAACAGCGGTGTTGCATTCGTTGCGCTAACACGGCTGACCACTAACGAGACGAGGCTTACGGGGCCAACGAGGTCAAAAAAACATGGAGGAAGAAAAAAAAAAACGAAACAGCCGGAACCGTAAAAAGCTGATTCTCATCCTGATGGGTTTCACAAGAAGTTCCATTTCTAGTTCCGTTTATACGGTGACGCCGAAATTTTAGTTCCGATTACCGGGGAGTTTTTTTACGTTATCTGAATACAAAACCAACCAACTTACAGGCTACTGTTCCGTTTGAGCGGCAATTCCGTTTAAGCGATTTCCATTTATCGAGATTCTACTGTACTCTCTCTGCCTCATTACAAGGAAAACTAGCCATTTGCCGAGAAAATTAATTTTCGCTGGGCTGCAGCGAGCACCTTCATAGTCAATGTACTGTCATTTCACGAAGTGAGGCCAGCTAGAGCTTTGCAGCCAGTGTGGTATCGGTATCCTGTGCAACGTCGCACGCTGTACCGGGCATTGTCAGTAGCGTGTTTCACTTGGCATCACATCGCAGCAAATTCATCCGTCCAGGCGTCACTGTTACAAATGCTGCTGACACATAGTGCTTTACAATCCCGCTGGCACTTCCTAACGGAAATAACCTGCTTACGTGTTGACGTTAATTCAATTTCGTGCGCAAAGAGTGTCCCTTGAAGTGTCTTTGGGACTGCCGCTTTCCGTGGACATTCAACTAAAGGACGTTTTAGGACCATGGGCATGCCCCAACATGCTTTACGGGCTACAAGAGCTCTGATAGAGTACCTGCAACACACAGGTCTATATCAGCCTTTGTAAATAAGTCAACGTCTCTGTACGCATCAAGTTCTTCAACATCATCGCCATCATCATCATCACATCATCAGCTGGCGTAGCAAGTTAGGCATTTTAGCCCGGCTAACGTCGCCAGACTTCATTAAAGATGGTTCTCTCTCTTTCTGTTCCCTGTGCACGTATGCCTAACCTTCAAGAAAATCCCTCTGCAGTTGGCCGCGTTATTAGATGCATTTATGTGAAGGAAGAAATTTGGCTGGCCTTTTCAGTTGTGCCATCGTATTCTGGAAAATACATACCTGAAAGGGAATGTTCCTATGCAATTCGCGCCTGCTTCACTGGTAGCCCACTGTGGTCCTAGAGCATTCACCTTGCAGCACTTATTTACTTTGCATCTTGCAGCACCAACCAATCATGCAATAACAGTTCAGTGGACTCCACACAACCTTGCGCTACATCACTCTACCCTAAACTTATCCCTAAAGCGTGACTGTCACGCCTTGCATCTGACAAGGATACAACATATCCTGCAGGGCCTCTGTGTAGACAATGCATCCTAGCTCCTACATTGAGACCACAGAAGTGCCCCATCATTGTCCGCTCCTTGACTTCACCTGTGCGGCAAACATTTTCATCACCTCTCCTCATCGATCCTCATTTGTGCCCTGCGCCGAAATAAACTAACTAAAGAGCAATGTTGCTGAATAAATTTCTTCTTAACAACCGTCAGCCGTTCCTTGAGTCTGCCTTTTGTTGTGGTCTGTACACTGAGTGAAACAATGTACCTTATCAAGGTTTTGTAGAGGTTGCTGGTGTGCATGCATGCATGAATGTCACTCTGCAAGTTCGAAACATCCATGCATTTTTTTTTTCATTTTATTTCCCATTTTTACGTGTGAAATACCTTCTAATTGCACAGTTATAAACTCACTCCGTTGGAAGTTCACTGGGGCAAAACTATCCCACCCTTGACTTCGCGCTCCTTCCTTTTTTTCTCATGGGTAAGGCAAGTAGGCGCAACTTTTCCCCCTGTACCTGCGATTTTTTTTTTCTTGTGCTAAACCTTATCCGTGCCCCTACGTGGATCCTGGTTCTATTTCTTGTGGTTGAGTTAGCCTATCCCGCTATGTGCAAGGCGTGATTTTTTTTGTGGTTACAGATAACCAGCAGTTATACTGGAGCTTTATTAGTAAGGAAATGTACCCTTCGCATGGAGGTGGCATGTGTTGCGAAAGGTCCGGCTGTTTTCAAAATTTTTGCGAGTTCTTCAAACAGTCCGCTTGTGACGTGATGAACTGGTGATTTGCATACGGCGACCTCCTCAAACCGCAATTGGCTTGGCTACCGCGTCTTGGGTCTGCGGACAACTGAAAAGCAACGTCTGCAATGAACATTTCCCTTTTGTTAGCACCACGGTGCCGCGGTTTACCCGACGTCATGAAGGGATGCCGTTGAGCGCTGCCAAGAAACCTCTGAACTCTGAAAACATGATTGCCGTGATGTGATTTCTCATCGCTTGCAGGGTGTATAACTTAAAATATCTCTTCAAGTTATCTATTTATCTATTCTCCAATATACACAGTGTGCTCATCTCTAGGCTTCGTGCATTGATTTTTGAAAGTGTCGTCTGCTATGCGCGAAGAAAGTTGCACGCGTATCCACCCCACAAGATAGCGCCACCAGTTCCACAATGCAATAAAATCACGACCGGCTCGTCCCGGTCGTGAATAAAATAAAACCTGAATAAAACAGCCAAGGCGGTTGTTTACAACACAGAAAAAAGAAAGAACTAGTTTCCTCTATGTTTGCAAACATCAACCGACGTAATTATGATCACCATCATCATCGTGGCGTTTTTTGACAATGGTGTCATGAATGTGTAGTGCGGTAAAGTGCGGTGCAATACGATGCACTCATGACCCGCACCTCGTCTGTGTAGTTTTGTAGAGTATGGTGCGTAAAAAGAAGGCGAAAAACGTGTATTTCGCGTACGTTGGTTGTTAGACATCTGATTTCAAGTAGGACGGTAAGTTTGGACGTGTTAGTTTCTGCGATCGGAGAAGTTGTTGGACGCAGCGCTTCTGTGAATGTCGGCATCTCTGTGAATCGTAGACGTGTTTTCGAAATTCCCTGGAAACGCGAACGGGTGTTGAACAAAAATCCCAAAAAATAAAACGAAATCAGTCTTTTTTTACTCGCGATAGTTTTAATTGCCGCATTGAACAGAGATGCCTCGTCACCCAAACGTCCCTGAACTTCGTTATCCTTGGAAGCCACCTGTAAACATCGCAGTTTCTTCGTGCTGTTTTGCTTGCGGACGAAGTTTGTTTTGCGGCGCAAGCAGCGTTTAGGGAAGTACCGCAAAATTTCGTTTGACCCGGTACATGCATAGTAAATTGCATTCGGCGTCTGTAGTACTGCTTTGGACCCAAGCATGAGCCACTTTTCTGGCTGATTTGCACATCTTCTGGGGCCTTTCAGGGCACCGTAATTGTTTTGTCTGACTGAATAGTAGCCTCTTTGTAAGAAATATTGAAACATTGCCTGTGAGCAAAACGTTTGTGGTTCGGTGCCGCTTCGCCGGAGTGCTTGGCACGTTTCCCCTCGTTTGAGTTTAGAAGCGTATCGTGGTATTCGTCTTGTGGTCTTTCGATTTGAGCCCCTATTTACAGTGCCTATTTACTTTCCTTGTAGAGCGAAGACTGTTTGCGGCATGGAGGAAAAGGTGATTACGCTGTCATTTTTATTCTTTTCGTTGGCGTGCTCCCGTATCAGATATCTGTGTTTGACACAACACAGTTGTTTGATCTGATCAGAAAATTTCCTGCCTGAAAAAAAGAAAAAAGTAGAGTGCATCGTTTCGATCACCACTCACATGCAAGCATCAGTTTTTGAATGTCTTTTAAATGCAATTGGCATTTAGTTCTCCATTATGTACTAAAGAAGAAGAAAAGAACTGAATTGTCATTAGTGATGAAGAAGTGATTAAGCCATTGCGAGTTATTAAAAAATGCAGTTTGTGAATATTTGAGTGCATGTAATCTGTTGGGCACAAGGCCTGTTGCTCAAGTAACAGAAAAAATTTACAAACTTGTAAGCACTGTAGCACTTATGTGTGCTTAGTAAATGACTTGCCAGCAGGTTAAAGGAGTACTGACACGAAATTTCAAAGCCGAGATAACTATGTAAAAAGCTTCATTTGTATATATGGAAACAGCATTAGGAAATTTCAGCTGTAACTGTTTAGTATAAAATTTTCTTTTTTTAGTACACGCACGAAAGCTCAGAACGGATACCCTTTTGAGATTGGCATCAGTATGATACGTTGAGTGCTTCGCCCCAGACTGCCGATATCAGGACGCGGCCAAGGCACTGGCTGCTGTTGGCACGCAGTGTTTTATTTTGAGCATCACATCACAGTTTTTGGACCGATGCCATGTTGCTTGGACTCTTGCAACCATGGCCGGTCTGGACGCACGTGTTCAGACTAGCCGCGTTGTGACAAAAACGGTTATGTCAGGAACGCCCTTGTTCGTTTCGTCCAAACCGAAACTAACAGGAATAAACAAGGCTGTAAATAAATATTTGCGCTGAAGTCGACCATCTAATGTGCTATTTTATGATTGCTGGGCTGGTAAACACCAATAGCGGGGGAAAAAAAAAAGCGTAAAATTTTGTGTCAGTACTCTTTTAATCCATTACAGTCCAGAACTTTTACCTGCTTTCCGGCCGTTCTAGTCCGCAACTATTTTGCCCGTTTCTGGCTCTGCAAAGAAAAACACAGACTGTGCAAAAGAACTCCCAGGATATTGATTTTTTTCTCTTGCGTTCTGCTTGCTACTCCTTTACCGATATTTGAGCAGCATGTGAAACTGCTCGAACTATTCTCCCAGGTGCGGGCCAGGGTTGTTACTGCAGGTTTTGAAAAAAAAACAGTTTCCCCACCTGCCTCCATTTGTTTTTCTATCGCTACAAACAGCACAGTCCTCGTTGCTTCGACTTGGGAGCTTGTAGAAGAAATGACTCATCCCATCTAGCCTTTCCTCACGCTCCACACGTGCAGACGTGCCCCACTTTTTTGCTTGAGCTCACACATCACCCACCAGCTGTTGGATGAGGTTGCGATGGTACTGCAGGTTTCGCTGCTCTTTCTCGCCACGATTCAGCTGCTGTGTGCGCCTCTAAGTAAAACTATTGACAATGGGAACTTCTAGGTGCCAGGAAAAAGGCTTTCGCGACCATTTTATTGTCGTTCGACAAAATGCGTAGCTTACAGAGTAATGATCCGCACGGTGCTGTCTCCACCGCCGTCGTGGTCTTCGTCACTCGCTTCTGTCGAATCACTGTCACCACTAACCGATGGAGGCACGTAATTCTCTTCCTCACTGAAGTCATCATCACTTTTGCTAAGTGCATCACCGTAGAATGCTTGTGATGAGAAAGTGGCTGTTCTCAGTGAACAGCGCACACGTGAAAACACTCTGCGATCTAGAAGGCCCGTGCAAAGCATTAGGCTACACTTTAGAGCAACAAGAAGAAAACTTCAACAAAGTTCGAGAGATGGCACATCATGTATACGAAGAATACGGGTGCACCTCGTTGAGAAAAGCTGTGAAATTTGACCTCGAACGCCCAACTTGGGCATACCTTGAGAGCGGGCCGCTACGATCGCATTGCGTTTTCGGGAACAGCCCAACAATAGACCCCAAAGGGTCAAAGCAAATACAGTTGAACCTCGTTATAATGAACACTGGTATAGCGAATTATCGGCTATAGCGAACTAAATACGAACTGCGGTCGGGCACGCTTCATTTGCATGACACTTATTCTTTTATAACGAAAGTGCAACTGTGAGAGTCGCATGCACTTTTGGATGTAATGAAAACATATTTGACCAGGAGGTTTAGAATATACTTGAAATAACTCCCGGCGTCTGATACTGTAGAAGTAAAAAAGGCCCCTTGGCTCGTGCTTTGAATAGCCACCAGTCAAAGATCACATCCTTCTTCGAAAAAATAGGAACGCAGGCCTGTTTTGTCAAATGAACATTGTTCTGTTGTAATTACCCATTTCATGTTCTGGTTCATTGAGCTTGAAATGCTACAAGGACAAAGATAAGGGTATACACCTTTTCATCCGTTAATTTTCAGTAAGATCAGGGCATGGTCTGGGCTGTGTTGCGCACGCGCAGTAACATTTTCCTGTCGACTGCGCCAATAATACGGCCGCTAGCAGAGCCCACTGATAAAATGGCAGCGCCCAGAATGAAGAAGTTAAAAAGGTCTATAGTAGGTTCGAAGACTAAAATAATGCATTTTTGTATCAAGGATTTTTACGGAAGCTAGATTACTAATTGGTTAACCTATAGATTAACAAGCTAAATTACTGTCCCGATACTACTTCGTTATTGTGAGGTTCAGCCGTACAACACTTGCCGTGCATTGGACAAGTACAACTTTGAAAGCAGAACCTACCTAATCTTAAAACGGTGGCTGCTCCCTTAGTGATGGGGACGGGGTTGGCAAAGTGCTACCTCACACGTGTGTTCCCTTTGAAGACGGACCCTGGGGTTGTTTGTGGACTCTCACTGAGTAGCGAAATGAACGTGACCGTGGCCCTTCACTTCCCAGGAAGATGACGACGAAACGACGTGTCGTTTGCCCATGGATGACATGCCGGACCTTTCGGATGGTGACGACGTGGAGTCGTGCGGCCTGCCGATGGACGACATGCCGGAAGACTCCTCGGAGGAGTTTGCCGACGACGGGCGAGGCAGCGGGAACGGGGAGGACCTGGACTGGAGAAGCCTGAGAGCCCAGCTGGGAAGCAAGCTACGGAGGCTTGGGCAGACTCGTGTAAGTGAAGTGGTTGGTTACTCTTAAGGGGGGGAGTAACCAACGAGTAACCAATGGCAAGTAAAACGACTTTTCTATTTATGGACGAAATTGAATCAAATTAGGAGCATTTATGTAACTAATCGTTGAAACAACAAAACTGAAATCAGTTTAAGGATACCTTCTATACTTTTTAAGTTAGAAAACTAATTACCTTAAACTTGCATTCGGCATAATTAACTAGTTAGGCAAGAAGTCAACAAGATGTTTATGGCGGTGTGATCAGAAATGTCTATTCCTTGCAAGGAAGCTATTAGATTATTGCAGTATATCCTTTAAGCATAACGAAAGAACAAGAGAAGTTTCACGTCAGGAAGAAAGTGAAATTTCCTTTTTTTTGGATACCTAAAGCAGATAAAGGAATAATCTAATAGCTGCCTTGCACAGAATAGATCTTCCTGATTATGCTGACATAACAATCTCGTTGAGTTCTTGCCTAATCAGTTAATTATTCTTGGAGCAGCTTTGTGATCCTTGTGATCGTGTAACTCAAAAAGTATAAAAGATAATTTTAACCTGATTTAAGTTTTGTTATTGGGTTGGTTAACTGCATAAGTTCTCCTAATTTGACTAAATTTGGTGTATAAATAACAAAAATATTTTTACTTGCCACGTCCCCCCTTAAAAAAAGCCATGAAGACTAAATACAAGTTTCGTTCGTTCGAAAGACTGCCTTGTCTTGATTACAATGGTACCAATTTTACCACAAACTTCGCACAAATAACTGAGATATTAAGGATAACATATCTAGAAGAAGCAGCTCTTCAGCCACATTGAGGCGACATCTCTATGACGTCACGAAATCTTGTTTGAGAAATAGCTGACCAAAGCTACCTCAGCAAAAAAATAACTGGCCGATTGTACGCTGGGTGTCTAGTTCTGTTTGACCGTATCACTTGAATGCCGACATGCCAACATAGTGATAACTGTGCTTTTAGTACTGGTCCATGTTACATCATCACTCCTGCCCATAATAAGTCAGTGTAGCATGAAATTTGAAAATTAAAAAAATATTTCTTGCATGTTCTTGGTTAAAAATATCAAAAATACTGTCGTTCGTGGCTGGAATGGATTGATTGATTATGTGCTTTAATGCGCCAAAACTACACTGGTTATGAGGCGCGCCGCAGTGCAGAGCTCCAAATTAAGTTTGACCACCTGGGGATCTTTTAACATGCGCTGAAATATTGAACATACAAGGGCTTTTGCTTTTCACCTCCATCAGAAAAGTGACCACTGTGGCTGGGAATCAAACCTGTGTCTTTGGGCCCAGCAGCGCAATGCCTTGGCCACTGAGACACCGCGGCAGGTGTGACTTGAATGGAGCCAAATCAGTTTCTAAAGGCGAGTTCTTTCGAAGTGAACGGCATTGTCGGTTGTCTTCATGCAGCAATAAAACCTCAGCTAATGTCCTGCTTTGAAAGAATAGGCAAGTGTGCTTTTTTTCCCCAAAAGGCTCACTGCGCTTGCATTCTCTCACAATCCACAGCGAGCTTACTGTGTTGTGTTTGCCCTGGAAAAACATTACTCAGACACAGAAGCACTCCTAATGATGTAGGGATTGCAAAAGCACTAGTGCCCAATGAAAAATTTTGGGGTTTAATGCGCCGACACTACACAGGCGATGAGGCGCGCTGTAGTGGAGGGCTGTGGATTAAGTTTGACCACATGAGAATCTTTAACGTATGCCAAAATCTCAAACACACGGGCGTTTTCGCTTTTCGCCTCCATCGGAAAAGCGGCCGCCACGGCTTGGAATCGAACCCGCATCCTTGGGCTCAGCAGCACAGCGCCATAGCCACTGCAGTGGGCGTATGTCCAATTGCCAAACATCTCTTCTCATCATTATCGTTATCCTTTTTTTGTCTTTTCCATCCTTTCTCGGTTAGAATGGTTTGGTGCATTCTTGTGCTCACATCGCCAAACAGAGAGGGAATTTATCGGGGACATACTTTGCTGCTTCCCTCATTGCTACTCCGTGCTTGCGTACGTGACGACGTATGCAAGCAATCATAGAATGCTCAAAGCTGGGTTCACAACGTTCAAAGAGGCAAAATGGGGCCTGAAAGCCTATTGAAAACCTGCCAGCTGCAAGCCAGTGGCCGCAAGATGGCGTTGAGTGTCTAGCGGCAGCAGGAAAGCCTCATCCTCGCCAACCCCCGGCTTTCGTAAACGACTTTTTAGAAGAAAGTATCGGCCTAGATTCGAGTAAGTACGGTATGTGCTACTCTGGAGGTACGCACCACTTTTCTGGAATACCTCTCGGGTGTGCACTCCGTAGGCCTAACATTTGGGTTTGATATGTATGGTGCAAATGGGCACCTGCTGCTTGGCGTTCGCTTCAACCATATTGAAATGGAGCAATCGGATAGACGCCGGCTTCATAATGTGAGGGATACAGGTTTGATTCCGGCTTTGTTTCACTTCAGCCACGATCATTCATCATCATTGTCACAGGGGTGAGACAGCTGCGCATATTGCGCAGATTTGATACCAATTTGTTTTCCTGCGCCAGGCTGCTCCAAAAGCTTGAAAATTGCAAAAATTGCGCCAAACTGCTCCAAAACAGTCTGAGAGCCAAGGATTTTAACGCTCCCGTCAGTTCCAGTGCGGAAAAATGCTTACTGACGGCATAATTTTCCAGCAACCCCAAGGTGATGCTTGTTGTAAATGTTTAATTGATTGATCATTCCACAAAAAACCTGCATAAAATTGTCCCCGAGGTAGTTTTTTCGAAAGTCACAATGTCGGGTTGCACATGTTATATTCTATGCGTTTTTAAAATTCTCCCATCAAAAGCCATTGCCAAGTCCTGTAGAAAAAATGCCTATGTGTGCTGAGGCGTCAAACCGCTTGAGCAAGTTGATGAAAAAACGGCAATTTTTCGAGCGCCGTATCAACGCAACGACACTACTGGGTGCCGCCATTTTGGTGTGGTGAAGATTTGAAAACATGGCCGCCGGGCGAAGCAGTTCTTTGTGGTTCGGGCAGAGCGCTCTTCGCCGATTTCTACCTTGGTTTTAGTTATGGGGGTGGCTGGGTCTACATTTAGTCGTTTGATCGGTTGTGGGAAGGGGCGCGACTCAAAAGACGGGAGCTCCTCAAAAACAACATGGCGCCCGCGAATTCGCCGTGTTTCGGCCTTGAGTGTGAGGCCGGTACGTGCTTGAAGTGAAATTTCGGACTCATTGCGGTGTTATAAAACTTTAAGTTATTGCTGCCTTTCCCAGCGGACTTGCGAGCGACGGTAATGGGACCATTGACGCTGCCGGGGGGTTCCAGCGCAGGCTACATCGCCGCAAAATGTTCAAGCAGTGTTCGATACCGGGACGGGCTATTATTGCACGCGAGTAATAATGGTTCATCTATCTAAAATCAAATCTATTGCCAAAAGGGAGGTGGTAACACATACCAACGTTACTCAGATTACGATTGTAGTGAACATGCACCTTGGGGATTGAAATGGGAAGGCTGGTGGGGTGCGACGACTGTGACCTCGCTTTGGCCGTGGCTCTACACTTTTGCGTAAAGACGAATCTGAGATTACAAAAATAATAATTTCAGCATTCATATGAAAATAAAAATGCCTTATGATTGCTTAGTTTTGCAATTTCGATAGTATCAATGATAGAGCCTAAGAATTTAAAAATGGCTAGTAAAAAGGTAGTGCAGTTCGTACCTTGTGATACTCAGGTAGAAAAACTATTGAAAGGTTGTTTCAGTGTTATGTACGTTCAAAACCGATTAAAAAGTGAACTTTCCCCCGTGAGTTGCCAAAAATTTGATTTTTTAGGCTCCTAAGGTGACATACTAATAAATGTCGCTCTTCTGCTCCAAATCAATGTTCTTCTGCTCCAAAATAGATATTTCGCTGCTCCAAAAACTGCTCCCAAATCTGATTCAGCTGTCTCACCCCTGTTGTCAGAGAAAGTGGGCTTTCCTGCAGGATGTATTAGTGTAAACGGCATCAGTGAGGACACTAAAGCTTCGCTTTAAAAAAGAAGGGACAGGCCCATGTTTGTTCAGTAAAGTAAAACTCTAGTCCGCCCAAGTTTCACTGAGGTGGTTAACTAAGAAGTATGCTCAATCACAAATTACAAGCAACGTGTTTGTTTCATGCACTTCAAGGACTGTGCCAAGCTCTGCTGGTCATTCTTCTATGCAAAGTAAAAGAGCACCAAACTTTTTTTTTTTTTTTTTACATTCGTCTGGTGTAAAAGGGAAGTTGCTGTATCACCCTCAGCATTGTTGGTGGGCACTTTCAGGATGGTGTCGAGGCAGACGACCTGGTCGGTACGAGCGGACACTGCAATGGACACCGAGAAAAAGTGGTGGTGAAAGAGGAGGTCCCTGCGGAGCGCCAGCATGTGGGAAGCGAGCGGACATTGACGCAGTGCACAGCTCCGAGCAGTTGAACTGCCCGTCTTGCGGTAAGGCAATATTCTTCTTCAAGATAAGTATTGCGCAGCACTTTCGATGCAATGCAAAAGGATAATTGAACATGTCAACATGCCGCGTCCCTCCGCTAAACCAACCTAAAAGATTTTAAACCACTTTCAGTTAAGGAAACTGCGCAGAAGTGAGCTAAGACAACATATTACAGTAAAGACAAACATCGGTCTTGGAAAAAATATTGGCATTGCTTGAGCTTGCTTTAAAAAAAATCTGCTTTAATGATGCTTCTAAACTGCACTTCATTGCATTGCTTAGCAACCAGGGAGTGCAATAAAAGTATTCCCATGCTTCTAGCCTTCCTACAACCAATTGTATGAGGGTTTAAAGCAGATTTTTTTTAAATTGGGGATAGGATTTTAACAATGAAATCTGTATGAAATTAGAACTACTTGCGATATCCAAAATCTAAATTGATATTTGAAATCAGAATGCTGAAATACATCTGTTTGGAAGTTTTCATCTCAATAGCTTGAAAAATAAAAAAGTTTTGTCTAAGACCAGCCTCCCCCCTTAAGTTGGTTTTTTAAGTGAAAAAAAGTGGCAGTGCAACGCCGGCACGTGCGGGAGGAAAAGCAAGCATAAAAAGAACAGAACTCCCGCTGGCGCAGTTTCAGGCAGGGGGCACGCAAGCACTGCAAAGGTGGAAAATTTGAAATGCATTGGGTGGTAGCAGTGAGCGGATAACGGCGCAACTGCCAATTATGGCGAATCGTTGCTCTGCACTTCCGACAGCTTTTACATTGAGTGGAGCGGCTTTAATTTTGTTTTAAAGCTCTATGCGCATTTGATTCGATTTTTGCATTCGATCCAATTTGCAGTCGGTTTTTACTACAGTGTAGACCGCTTATAATGTATGTCGCGGGAGTCACAAAAATTCGTACTAGAAGTGGTACTGCACGATAACCATAACATGCGGAAATGCAACCACATTGCAACCTGCCTCTCCAGTCATCGTATATTTATCATCGCTGAAGCGCACAGCACTTAAAAACAAAGGCACGGTCTTTATTTCATATATTTTTTTTCACATCAGCCGCTGCTGCAGGGTCTTGCAAAAAAAAAGAGTAAACAATAGCTGCATTTCAATTTGCGGATAGCTTGGTAAGCAGCTTACGAAGCAGTCTAATTAGACGTTTAAAGGAATAAGAATTAGAATGGTGCAGGTGGGGTCACCAACGCAGGGGAAAACCTTGTAGCAGACATGTTGACAAACGCAAGCTGCAGGTTTCGTAGATAATATTACCGTTATTAATATAAAGAGTACATGATTTAAAAAGTAGACAAAAACATCTTCACCACTAGTAAATTATAACAAATATTTTAATAAAAGAACAAGTTAGTTTGTCACATCATTATTACACCAAAACGTGGCACTGGTGTTGCTTTTTAGTTTAGAGTGGAAGGTAGTCTGCATCGTTGCTGACTTTGGTATTGTCTCTGCAAAGCAGTCTTGATTGCCAACTTCGTTCGAATTGGAACGGGTCTCAACATGGTGGACTGGCCGCGTAGACGGCAGCGAAACCGTGTAAAGGGTAAATTGGAACACACCGTATGTCAGAAATAAAGGAAGCCATTGCAGAACACAGGATTATGAAAGTGTCAAGAACAGTTGACCATATCGAAGTGGCTGAGGTCTCAGAATTAATTAACAGAAACAAGGTTAGTGGCGTTATTGCCAGCAACAAGACCAGGATTGAAGAAATGCAAAGAAAAAGGGGAAACCCAAAGACAGCTAAGGAGCAGCTTGCTGTTGGCAGTGATAGCATGTATACGCTCAGTGACAAAAGAGGTAACATTACTCACTACAAGGCGAGATAATGAGCGTAATGGAACGTTTCTGTGCTTAGTTTTATGCTAGGAGCCTTAAGCCAAAAAGAAGTACTGAATGTCCATTCAGTACTTCTTGGTTGGTTCACGAGCTTCCGACTTTAACTAGAGGCGAGGTGGAGAAGGTGCTAAAGGGACCATGCAGACAACTTACAAGTTTGTTTTATTCAAAAGATTTAGTGTTTTATAGGGCACTAACTGCTTGTTCTGCAGCAAACGATGCCGTCTTCGCTGAGAAATTGGATATTGTAAGTGAAAATTTCAGCTATCCCGCTAAAGCATGTGTGTCTTCGCGTCGAAAATCACGTATTAAGAGCAGGGCCTAGAAACTAAATATAGCCTGTTGACCGGTCTTGCTACCATCTCACAGGCGCCCGTTCGATTATCTTGTTTATTGCCCACTTTCATAACTGCGCTGCAATACTGCTGAAGTGCCAGTGTTCGCACTTTGCTTCTGGCCGGATTTCTACAGCTGCCGTATTTTTATTACAGTTCATACTAATTGTTTCCTAAATCTTAAGCTATGATTTCTAAGCTATGACTCGACAAACATGGTGATGTAAGCAACCGTGCCGCTTGTGTCAGCTGGTAAGTGTTGTTTCAGACAAGTCCAGCGTGTCCGACGGCTGTGTTAGCGGTGTCAGCTGGCAAAGTGCTGCACTCAGTGCTTCGGTGTTTACGTGTTCGTTGGTAACTTTAACTGTTCACCCCACTATTCTTACTGCTATAAAAAGAATGTGCCCTGCATTTAGGCGCAGATAGCTCGTTTGGCAAGCCTATAAGCCCTGCATGATTTGCGTTTGTTTTCACCGGCCTGAGCCAATCGCACAGAAGGGCTTATGACACCATAGGTTCTGTTGCGGGAAATGAGCTAGTGGGTCGCATGGCCATTCCCTTTTATTCCTAATTATGAAGCTTATTTGAGCGAAGTTTACGTTTAAAGTGGCGTCAGTATGATTCTAACGAGGCAATTTTTCGAAGGAACCAAACTTGTGTTTTGTCTGCGTGGCCCCTTTAAAAGTGCCGTGAAGGCAAAATGAATCTTTGTCTGGATTCAAGATGTCTCGCTTATCTTTACTTCAGCCCCGAAAGATGTACTTGTGACTGGAAAAAGCTAAAAATATCTAAGAGCTTTCGGATATTGTGCTACATGACGTCAGCAGAGAAGTAATTTGGGCCAGCCGTGAAAACATACCGTATAAGTTAGTATATTATAGGTCGAGCTGATATGTAGGTTGACCCCTGACCATGCGGCCGAGAATTTGGGGAAAAGTCCCGAGCCATCTCCACTAATGTGAAACCTGGGGAGGAGCGAAGCGTGCAGTGTATAAACGTATTCTTGGCGCCTTAATGTTTTTGCCCACGGAGATGAAGCCTTTGGGGGTTAGAGGTATACAGCTTTACAGCTTTGCTGTAAAAGTCTCTTGTCTTTGAAGCACGAAGCTCTCTAGCGCGAGGCGTAAACGACTTTCCCAGTGTTTTAGTATTGTGACTACATGAAACGACGATTACGACGACGACAGGAGACACCGACAGCCCCAGCCCCTAAGGGGCTTCACCCCTAAAGAAAAATCAGGTACACATCGTCGTTTTAGTGAGGCTATAAGCACTTTTGTTTTGTCTAAGGTTACTTATTAGAGCCGTTTGAAATGTTGTTGGATAATTGCTTCTGTCTAGCTGTCTTTCACACAGCAAGTCGGCCTGAGTTCAGTCTGGGGAATCGCTTATAAAGCACTTCTTAAATACTCACAAGACCATGTCATCAGGAAGTGAGCGGCGAGCATAGGACACCCATGTGTGGACCGTCACGAGAGACTGTCTTGCAGTCTGCCAGCAGGCGTCTTGGGGTTGCCGCCAACCATCCATTTGTAGAGACATCGCATGATGCTTTCGGGTAAAAGTCTCCACCATGTCCATTAAGGGGCCATGCAGACAAAACACAAGTTTGGTTCATTCGAAAGATTGCTTTGTTAGAATCACACTGACACCACTTTTAACGCACACTTCGCTCAAATAAGCTGCATACTAATTGGGAAAAAAGGGAACGGACATGCGACCCACCAGCTCATCTCCCGCAACAGAACCTATGCTGTCATATGTGCCAGCTCTGCGATTGGCAGAGGCTGGCAAAAGCACACGGAAATTTGGAAGGTCTTACAAGCTGGCCGAACGACGTATTTGCGCTTAAATTGAGAGCGCATTCCTTTTATAGCAGCAAGAATGGTGGGGTAAACAGTGAAAGTCACGAAAGTACGCGTACACGTAGGAGTACTGATGCGTACTGCTGTTGGTACGTAATGCACTTACTATGCTGTTTTAGCTGCACACCACTGCGGCGCTTTGGGATCGTCTCAGACGACACTGGCCGATTGACGTAAGTGACGGCGTCTTACGGTACCATATTTGTTGAGCGAACACCATGTTTCACGAAACAATTATTTTCTACCTTAACAAAAACAAGCCAGGTACAAATACGGTCAAAAACAAAGGCAGGAAACTGCCCTTCGTGGTCTGGTGGCGCCATCTAGGCTGACTAACAAAACAAGTCTCCCCAGCATGTATGATGTCATTGCAGACATAACAAAAACACGATTTGGTGGGGGAATCAAAATTTTAACTTAAATTGATAATTTGTCAGTGATCAAAGCATCGTCTGCTTCCGGACAAGCGCTGGGGGCACTCAAAACACGAAATCTTTCGAATAAAATGAACTTGTATTTTGTCTGCATGGCCCCTCTTTAGGTTCCAGGTGCACAGTGCAGTGTCCATGAAATCAGGTCTTCTGGGCGTTGCATACTGAGTGCTGCCCCTTCAGCTAACACCATTACTGTGCACTCTTTTCGGTGACACCAAACTGGTGCTAGTCGGACGTGTTGCCGTTGACTTGGCATACTATGTTACGTTTCTTTTAAATGCTGTGGTGAACTGGCGCGAAGCGCCTCAACTTATCTTCAGCAAGAAGAAAATAGCATCCAAACGCTCACCGGCAGAGAGAAACAAAAAAAAAAAAAATTAAAGCCGTTCCACTCAATGTGAAAGCTGTCAGAAGTGCACAGCAGTGATTCGCCATAATTGGCTGTAGCGCTGTTATCCGCTCACTGCTACCACCCAATGCAATTCAAATTTTCCGCCTCCGCAGTGCTCGTGCACCCCCTGCCTGAAACTGCGCCAGCGGGAATTGTGTTTTCCACTTACTATCGTAAAAACCAGCCCAATGAGTGTTCCTAACTAAATGAACTCGGGCTCTGCCGGTTAATTACGTATAGAGTTCCTGCATATAGTAAAGCAGTGCACGGGCCCCAATTTTTAGGCCCAGCCTGACCCGGCCCGAAAGAGACACGGCCCAGGCCCGGCCCAGGGCTGAGAAATTTATAAAAATTGAGCCCGAGCCCGGCCCGAGCCTGACGAATCTTTAAAATCGGAGACTGAGCCCAGCTCGAGCCCGATAAACTTCTAAAATCTGAGCCCGAGCCCGGCCCGAGCCCGCCAGAGTGTTGTTAAATATCATCCCTAGTCCGACAGGATATTAACATGAACTTGAAGAAGTTTGCTGTTAACCTAAAAAGTGTAAGCACAAAGTGAATACGACTACTTTAGATTTAAATTTCCTTTTAACTTGGACCGAACTTTGTACAACTTATCTGTAACTTCATTTGCCACTTCCTTTGCCAATCTTCGAAATCAAGGCACACCCGAGGATACCTTAAATGATTCCGAGAAAGTGGATTTTTTTATTATTGCAATTTTTGAACAGATATTGCACCTTTCGTTCTTCCATTCCTTGCTGAAATTTGATCAGGCGATGCATCCGGTTTCACGATTTGATTTTTGTCTTTCTCTCTAGTTACGTTGGCAGCATGATTTCATCTGCGCTTCTGTTCTTTTTTGCCTTTAGTCATGGCTCTAAAAAAATTCTTGCGCGAAAAAATCATGGGCTCTGCTTAGAAAATTGCTTCTTCAAACTCTGCACACACTGCGTAATCCAGGTCACGTTTGTTCTGTTTGTTTTAGTTCGAAAAGGAGAGAGAAAATACAATCATGTGGTAGTCTGTGGCTGGAGTGCCCTCGTTTTCTGGCCCGCTCTCTCCCACTAAGCTGGTGGGACCCAGACGTTTCTTTTTAGTGATGTGAAGGCTTTCTAAATGCAATCGTCTTTTTATCATATCTTTTAACAGTGCGGTAGTGAATTAGCACTTCCTTTTTTTTTGTTTTCACTTTACCTGAAATATCAACAAGAAAACATTGTCTTGCCAACAATTCAGAATTTGTGGCACAGGATAGTCGGGCCTCAGGAAATGCCCGAACCGGATCGGACCGGCACGGCCCGACAAAATTTTGGTTCAAGCCCAAGCCCGGTGTGAGCCAGAGAAAATGCGTGCTACCCAGCCTGAGCCCGGCCCGTGGGCCGGACCGGGCTCGGGCTTTTGGGCCGGCCCGGGCCCATGCACTGCACTAGCATGTAGCTTCCCTGGGGGAGCAGAGTTGCACGTCCATCCGCCGAGTTCCAGGTCATGCGGGAAAGCCACCCATCTCGCATGTAGGAGCTGCCGCCGGGCTGCCGTGCCAGTGGCAGTGGTGAGGAGGAGTGGCAAGGAGCGGCGCTCACAAGAACTGGCGCACGATAGTCGGCCGCTTATCAGCTGGCCGGCCGCCACTGCCGCTGCTTCCGCAACCGCTGATGCTCAATTGAGCAGAACTGGCTGAATATGGGGTCTTGTGCGCAGCACCGAAAACGGGCTTTCCTGTCAAACTGTAACCCGTGGCATGTGGCAATGAGACGCGCAACTCTTGCGCTACGCGATACACAGGAACTCTAATTACGTATATTTTCCCTCAAATGTACCTGCAGTTTTTTTTTTGCGCTAAACAACGAGGAGATGTATGACAAGCGCGAGCGGTTCACGAGTTTGGAACACTTATGACTATATAAACCGCTTGGCTTTCGAAGCCTCTAAGTTATGCCACGACGACGGAATGCCTACGACGACAAGGCGAGCCCCTCAAGTGCTCGGCACTTAAAAGTGCCATTTACACTAAAAGTTGCTCCTTGAATTGAAGATGCAAGAAGCTCGTGTCTGTAGGGCTAATGTTTTGCTTCTTCCATTTTCGCAGGACCTTCGTGAAAGCACTGGCAAGCTGCCGGGTAGCCCGGTGAACGCTAAACCAGCATCGATGGACTCAAGCCTGGACAATGTTGTGGCAGAGCTGCTGGAAGCCGCTACCCACTGCCGCTGGGAAGATTTGATGACTGGTATTGCATCGACGGTTTACATTAGAGGGGCCATGAAGACAAATTGTAACCTTGTTCAGCTTGTAAGAACTTGCGTTTGGTCAGAGTTAGTCAGTATACACCAGTTGCGAAGCTCCCCATAGGCTCCATGTTTCAAAATGCGGTCTGCAGTTGGCCCCCCTGTCTGGGTGCACAAGGCAAGTTGATGAGCCTGCCATCTTTGAGGAGTAAGTTGAAGTAGTGCTCACACATTTGCAGCTGCTGCTGTAAGTTGTAACAGAAAAATGCTGGAAACACTGGTGAACATTATTTACCTCTAATAAAGAACGTTTAGAGAACTTTGTTTTTTAATACAACGAAGTTACTTAAATTAAGTATTGATATAAATTAAATTAATTAAATCAAATTAAATATTAAGTTACAACGAAGCAGGAGCGCTTGCAAGACCTGTATTCTGAAGCAGTGTTTTGCAAATGGTGTGCGTTGAAAAACTCTGGCCTTGGCTAACTCACTCAGGTCTAATCAAACCCTGAAAACCGTTTCTGACCCCCCCCCCCCCCCAAAAAAAAAATGCAAGAGATACTGAAAGAACCTTCAAATTTTGTGCTACATGATGTCAGCAGTGACACAATGGAGGGACCACTACAAATATGGTTATCAGTTTGTTAACCGCACATTAGCATCCAAGTGATAAGACCAAATGAAGCTAGAGGCCCCTCTACAATCACACAGTCATGCTCTTGGCAGTGGTTTCGGTCGGCGGCCGTTAATAAATTAAGCAAAGTCCTGTGATGTGATTCGAACCGTGAGGAAGCGCTGCTCGCTTTCTCTAACATCTCCGTTATTTGTTCGAAGTTTGTGATAAAATTGGTGCCACTGGTATCGGGACGGAGCAGCCTTTTTAACGAAGCAAACTTGTATTTTGTCTTCATGGCCCCTTTCAAACACGGTCACTAGACTGCTGTGATGGAATCGTCCTGGACGTGGTACTCGCCGGTTCTTGCCCCCATTCTTCGCCGGCTTTGATTTGTTGCAACAGGCAGTATGTGCGCAAATGGCATGCTTGTTGTGTTCAGGACAGAAGACATGTCACTTTGTTACAGGTTCGTATTAGCCAATGTATGGGAACAGCAAGTCTGCACTACAATGTTGCGACTTGAATGCGTGTGGTATTAGCAATGTAGGTTTGTGTGTCCAGCTACACATCTTTCATTATGATCGTACTGTACTGAGACGGTCATTCCACCCTCCCCTCCCTTTGATACACAATTGTATTTATGTTGGCACTTTAAACCGGTTTCGAATGCATTAGCTTGTCTTGTTTGCAACCTACAAGTACAACCAGATGTGTGAGTTTTTCGGGTGTCTGTTTGTTAAAAGTTGAAAGCTTGACCGTACGCGTTTGTTAGCTTTGAGCACAATAGCAGTTTATGCTTTAGAGGTTGTGTTTCGCATAATGCTGTGTGCCAGAAAATGATTGCCGTTTTAGCCCGATGGGGTTGTTTTGACCGTGAAAGCATTATTTTTAACAGTGTGTCAAGGACTGCGCTGATTGAGGCTCGGTGTGCTATGAATTTCGGGCAAGTTTTTATGTCATATGTGGAGCTGATATGTAATATAATAATAATAATACTGAAAGCTTATTTCTGCTTCGTACATACACACACAGAAAAAGGACGCGCGGGAAAGGTCATAGACAGCTTGACAAGGCCATGGCAGCCTTCCTACTCAACAGCAGCTTTGTGAGAAAGCGAACACGGTTATATTTTAAAGACAAGCAGAAAAATAACCAATAAAAAAGCTTACAATAATACATTTCTTTGCATCACACGTAATTCACGTTATGTGGAACGGGTGCACAAAAAAAGGCAAACAAGAAAGTGAACAAAAGACACACACAAAAAAGGCTAACCGCATATTTTCCTATAAATAGCACATATTTGACATTGCGAACATGTGTATACATCGAAATCAGCGCACTGAAGCGCATTTAAAATAGAAGGCAGAGAACTGCTCTTGCCCTATATTCAAACGAGCTGCCAAGCCAGATTTGCATATGGTTTATATTTCGTAGTGTTTATACTTTAAATCATCTACACAAGCGATTATTGTATAAGTTGAAGATTTTTATTGCACCACTTTTCAAGAAAAAGTCCTTGGTTGGCTCCCTAAAACTTACATTATAGATGTGACAAAGGAGTCTTTTTTTTTTTTTTTTTTTCTGGTGTAGCAGCTAGGCGCCTTGGCCAGGCTAACCTCACCAGTATCATTAAAGACTATTCTCTCTCTCTCTTTTTTTTTTGACAAATGAATTTGATAAAGAAAGGAATTCCTTGCAGTCCCCCAAACAAGTTGGCAGTAATTTAAATTGGAATAAAAAAGAGAATTATACTGTAGAATTTTTACTGGTTTTGGAAGAAGCTACCTTAGGGGACCCATAATACCAGTAATACAAGCTAGCTGATGTGTAACATGGTCCACATGACTATTCCATGTCATGTTTGCAGAAAAAAACAACACCAAGGCATTTCAAACGTCCACGAGCTCTATATCTCGATTAACCAGGGCGAAATATAACTGCTTTTGTTATTCGCGTGTAGTTGGCATCAGAGCATTCGTGCAACGCTCCCAAGTTCATCAAGGTTATCACCAGAAAAAAAAAATACCGGTGTCGTCGGCGTATATGACAAATGCAACCCTGCAGCTGATAATCACAATGTTAGCTAACCTTTGAAACACATCCTGCCATTTTGATATCTTGTAAATACATGACCAAAAACAGGGTGAAGAAATATTTTTTATTGACAGCTAACCTAATAAGCACCAAAAGGTGACATCATGCTCTGCGTGTTGTAGCGACCAAAGCTGGCTTCGGCTTTGGATTGTAATGATCTGAGTCGGCGAGCTTCCGATGGCAAGAGATCTACATTTTTGATATCTCAGGTTGTGTAGAGGCACAGTGTGGCTGTTATTCCTCTCTTTTCAAACGGAGGCTTCTTAGGACATGTTTCAAACAAAGCAGTTGAGTGGATCTAGCGTTGATAGGATTGGTGGCGATTGCTCTGTCTTAGCAGTACGTCTATGCAGCACAAAACCAAAGGTCATCAAAGGTCGTGTCCTTCACAAACGGAGGATTAGAAGGAGAGATGTCTTGTCGAAGAACCCGACGTCCGTTTGGGTTTATGATGCCTCAAATGAGTGTCGGACTTCACTGAGAACGTGCGTGTTGAACGCTGTTGCGGTCAAGTAAGGTTCCACTTGTAAAGCCGCGGTGGTGTTGTCAAATCCGTCCAGATGTGGAACAGCGGAAACACTTCCACCCTTTTTTACTCCTTTTATCACATTGTGTTGAAATTGTGACGGTCACAGTGGCCTAAAATATGTGATGAAGGTCGGCTTTACAGTACCATGCCACCTCGGTCCAGTTTGGTTACTGGCTCAGCTGCCGTTATGCTCACATTGCTGTGAAAAAAAAGTTGTGCCTTTTTGAGCAATGATGTATCATGACAGCTCAGTCTTTTGAATGTTTGCACTATCACAAATGAAGGGTTTATTCAACTGTGCAGGATTTTTTGCACATATTGTGTTAGTATATGTTAGTATGAAACTCTACGGCTCATCACACGGTGTTTGCCACACTTCTCTATTGCCCATACGTCATAGGCTTTGCAATCACGCGTGCCACAATGTTGTTTTTGTACCTTAGTGGTCTTTAAACGTGGGGAGCAGTTGCAGGCTTTGCAATGCACGGCCATATTGCTTCCAGTTCCAACTCGGAGGGAGTGGAAACATTCCTTGAGACACTGATTTAGGAACTCCCTGGTTTGCCTCACATTTACATGCAAGGGGCACCTCATACAAAACACCATCCCACCATGGCATGAAGCGCTTCGCATGCTTTGTAGTACACTGACCCTTTGAGGGACCAGGCGCATTCACTTTCGTGCACGAATTTCCAGGTTTGTTGGGGGCTGTAAACGTGGTCCGCATGCTTACTTTTTCACCCACATTCTTAATCCAGGGAGAACTGTTATGTGTGTTGGGAAGAATGCTCAGTGCTTCCTTCTTCTGCATGTCTTGTTGCCTCTTGTCTATGTTGTTTGAGTGGGTCTTCTCAATACATGAAATGAAAGCCTTGCGGGTAACCTGCCAACGGTATGCACTCCACTGGGGGGTTAAGGGTACGTTTCACTCCATGGGGGCATGACAGTAATCGCCATATTAAACAATGTGGAATGGGCTATTTTATGCTTTGTAGGCTTGCAGTGCACTCAGGAAAGTAGCGAAACTCTTTTTGTATTTCTAGGCGCATACCTCCAACATGGGTGGCAAACTTGGCATGTCAGCTCGAGGTGCAGAAATCATAGAGTGCCCTTCTCAGGGGGCTCCAAGGTCTTGAGCACAAACATAAACACACACACACGCACATGCACGCGCGCGCGACTCCGACGTAGCCTCAAAAACTTCAAGGGGATCGTACACGTACAGAAAGACTGACACCTCACCTTTTTCATGCAGGGATGGTTGAAGCCTTGAAGGCTGGTTGCAGAAAAGAGGTGATACATACTCCGGTCTTTTGGAGGTAAAGCTTGTTCTTGTGTGCGACAAACGTGGAGTCCAAATAGAACGCTGAAATGTTCAGGATGTGGTCTGAGCTAATGCCGCACTCACTCTAGAAGCTGATGTTGCTGAACTCGTATGTGGCATTGCTGACAGCATTGAGCGGCAGCCCGCAAGGCATGGTGTGGTACACGCTTTTTATGTCTACTGAAAAGACGTCCCAGGAATCTGACGGCTGTGCGGCTTGAAATGTTGAGATGACCTGTAAACTACGCACCAGGAAGGTGGTGATCGATGGCCAACTCGCCCTCTGTTTGCATTAAATTTTGCAATAGTGTTATTGGTTCAAAGCAACCTTCTGTCAACACCAAGAATGGAGTCAATAAGGGAAATTTTGGGGAAAATTAACCGGTGTTGTCTGTCCAGTTTAGAGTTCCGTCAAAGTCGCCTCTCTCTGGTACAATGATTTTTGTGTTTTGTCTGCATTCCGCTCACTGTGGTTGGTGGCGCAGGTTTTGCCTTTCGAGATGACACAATGCCGCATTTTGGGATGACGTCTGGAGGCGACATGTTGAAGCAACAGGGTGCCTTTCGGACTTGTGTGTGCAGCTGAATATTAAGTCTAATGCATGTTTGCATACCAGTGTTTTGAGATTATATGCAAATACATGTTTTATTTGGGGCATTTTCTAATAAAAGAAGTTTTCATCGCCGTCGGCGATTTTGCATCCATTATCCTGTGTATCTTGTTTTGCTAAATTTTGTGATCATTTTGTTGCCTCTACATGTATAATAGATTGAAGTTATAACAGAGTAGCTGGCCTTAACAACAGTATAAAAACACAGTCATCTGAAAAATTTGTGCTTATGTAATATCGATTTATGTATGGTTCAGCGACCGATTGCTGGACAATCACCCTAGTGGTTCCACAAAGAAAAGGACTGCAATAACGACAGCTTCTCTCTCCATCCGTCCATCTATCCCGTCAATCCATCCATCCATCCATCCGTCCGTCCGTCCGTCCGTCCGTCCGTCCGTCCGTCGACTCTCTCTCTCTCTCTCTCTTACTTTTTTTTTGCGCCTGAGGGGAATGTGCAACGGAATACAGTCAAACTGTACAGAACAGGCGATGATTCAGTCTCAAGATAAAACAGCAGCCTATTGCAGCCGGTTAAGAAAATAAATCGAATCATCATCATCATCACCACCAGCCTGCACCAGCCTATCAACGCCCACTGCAGGGCAAATGCCTGAGCTCCCATTAATCTCCAATTACTCCGGTCCTGTGCTAACTGCGACCAATGTACCCCCGCAAACTTCTTGATCTTATCTGCCCATCTAACTTTCTGCCGCCCCCTGCAACGCTTGCCTTCTCTAGGATCCACACTGTTACCCTTAATGACCAACGGTTATCTTGCCTTCGCATTACATGCGAAGGCAAGATAACCGTTGCCTTCGCATTACTAATATGTCCTTAACACGCGTTTGTTCCCTGACCCACTCCGCTCTCTTCTTTTCCCTTAATGTTACACCTACCATCTTCCGCTCCATTGCCCGCTGTGTCGTTCTCAATTTAAGTTGAACCCTCTTAGTGAACCTCCAAGTTTCTGCCCGGAGGTGAGTATCGGTAAGATGCAGCTGTTGTACGCTTTCTTCTTCAGGGACAATGGTAGGCTGACATTCATTATCTGAGAGTGTCTGCCGTATGCACTCCACCCCATTCTTGTCCTTCTAATTATCTCTGCCTCATGGTTGGGATCCGGGGTCACAGCTTGGCCTAAGCAGATATATTCGCTTACCACTTCCACGGCCTCGCCACCTATCTCAAACCGCTGTGCTGTCCCGAGGTTATTGATCATTACTTTGGTTTTCTGCATCTTAATTTTCAGGCTCATGGTTCTACTGTTTGTCCAGTGCGGAAAGCATGCTTTGCAATTCGTCCCCCGAGTTACTTAGGAAGGCAACGTCATCAGCAAATCTGAGGTTACTGAGGTATTCTCCATTAACCCTTACTCCCACCTGTTCCCAACCAAACTAAGTAAAGCTGTAGACTGGGCTAGTTGGTAATTCATAGTGAACAAATGTAGCGCGGCAGAAACACAAGGGACGAAAGATTACACACGGACGTGTAATCTTTCGTCCCTTGTGTTTCTGCCGCTCTACATTTGTTCACCCAACCCAACGTTCTGATTACTTCTTTAAAACATGCTGTGAATAACATTGGAGAGATTGTGTCTCCATGTCTGACGCCCTTCCTTATAGGTATTTTACTGCTCTCCTTATGGACGATGATGGTAGCTGTGGACCCATTGTAAATATCCTCTAGTATTCTTACATAATGCTCATCTACACCTTGGTTCCGTAATGCCTGAATGACTGCTGAGGTTTCGACCGAGTCAAATGCTTTCTCATAATCTATGAAGGCTATATATAGGGGTTCAGTATACTCAGCGCACTCCTCTATCACCTGATTGATAGTGTGAATATGGTCCATTGTTGAATAGCTTTTACAGAACCATACTTGTTCTTTAGGTAGACTGAAATCTAAGGTTTCAGAAATTCTGTTAGCGATTACCTTAGTAAGTACCTTGTAGACGACTGACAGTCGTCGACAAGGTACTTACCAAGGTAGTTACGTATTTCTGTAATACGAACCAACTCGCCCAGCAACACGTCTTACCTTAGCCGTTATTTCAAGATCGACATATACGGTGTGTCTCGATGTGTCAGGCTTAACGACCAATAGTAAACTATTGCTGGGAGCTCATTCCGTAATAGTTTATTGGTTATTCTCCGAAGCCCGTCTACGGAACTTAATGCTCTTCTCTTTCCAAGCCGAAATCTCCTTTGTGAACGGGAACGGGTCCCCGCACACGCCCCGAAAGTCGTCCAGCGACACGTCCCATATACCAACGCACGACGCCCTGTGTTTGTAGAGCACCATGCGCAGAAGGCGCTCCAGGTTGCTTATGTCCAGGTACCCAACCCACTGGTCGTCTTGGGCCACGTACGACGCGAACGTTCCTTTGACTGCGGTGGCCCACGTCTGGTTGCAGAACTCGTAGTACGCCATCGTGCCCGGCAGTCCGGTGTACGGCCCCGGCATACCAGGACCCAAGATGGCCGCATGCAGGTCATGGTTGCCTGGCCGCGCAAGTGTGTACGTCCGAGCCCCGATGTCCAGTACGAAGCAGAACTTGCGATAAATCTCCGCCTTGCTGGCTCCGACCAGCGTGTGTCGTGTGTGGAGGACGTCGTTGATGGGGTCAGGTAACGACGTGACCTTTGACCTCGCGCCGCTTCCGGTCCTGCCTTCCAAAGGCAAGAGCCAGTTAGAGACAGCCAGGAACCTATTGACGTGCCGTGACAGCGCTGGGACGTCGAAATACTTCTGACGCAGTTCTTCGTCGTTGGGCACCGTGACGAATATCTCGGTTTTGGAGCCCAGTGAGTCCCGGAGAGCGGCCACGATCATCTGCAACCTCGCCTTGTAGGGCGGCCCTATGGTGGAGCTGTCGTCCGCTCGACTTGCCGGCATCTTCCACTGAACCACTAAGCCGTCGTATCCGTTGTCCAAAAGCCAGGATGCAGCATTGCGTGCAAGAGCTACAGCGTCCTGCTTGTACTTGGACAGCTGCAGGAAGGCCTTCGAGTCGCCCATGTCTTCTCCGATGGCCACCATCACAGACACCTGTGGGTGGCGTTTCTTGATAGCCGCAAATTTGGCGAATCCACCTTGCTCTATATCAAAGACAGGATCCTTCGGCACGAGCTCAGCGTCCTCGTTCACCCCAAGTGAAGCGTAGATAATGTGGCTGCAAAAGGGGACGGGGATGTGGCCTGTGCGGAAGGACATTGGTTTCGCTCGCCTGTAGCTCGTGTGGTTGAAGTAGCAGACGACATTGTAAGACGGGCTTCTCTCGACATTGAAGTTGAAGACCTCCTCGGTCGTTGTGGTAGTAGTAGACGTCACACTTGAGGGAGTAACTACCTCAGGAGTTAGGGAGGTACTCACTGTTGTTGGTACAATGGTCGTGGTCTTGGTACTGGGCATACTTGTGGTTGTATTTGTTGTGAGAGTATACTTTAATCCAGCCAAATCGAGTTCCTCTTGGGTCGTTTTCGGAGTTGTGGGTGTTGTCGTCGATACGGTGGTTGAAGACTGCGTTGAGGTTGTTAGCTTGATAGTCCTCCGGAGACTGCTGACATTGTGATAAGCACGGCGAACAGTCGTGTAGTCTTGGTGTGTTCCAGGCCTGTCGACTGGGTGTTCCGCGGACTCAGGTTTGTTGCTAGAAGAAAAAAATGCCAAGTTCCGTACACGAGTTTTAGACGTTATGTCAGATCAAAACATATATACAGGGCTTTGAACACTCCTGTGCTAAGTGGTTCGCCAAACCGCACAGTCTGTCAATAAAAAAATGTGTAATGGGGATTCTATGGTCTGAGTTAAGGCGGCGGTTTTGAGAGTTGGCTTATACTGTAGTTGTGATAACAGGACGACGGAAGGTACTCACAACGCACAGCGTTGGTAATTATCACCTGAGTGCACCGGAAGGGGAAGGTAAAGCGATAACTCGAGATTTTTAGATGCACTGCTAGATTATAACCTAAAGTGTAAGTTTGTAGCTGTCACGTCGCTTGTATAAGAAAGATGGCGTGTGGAATACGGGCGCTAATCAAAACCCGCTCGTAAGTTTTTGTTGACACAATGACGACTCTGTACCATTCCTTTGACAACTCCCACATCACCTGCTGCATTAAACTCTGCTGCATCAAGACTATTAAAGTCATTATACCCGAGTTCAAACCATATAAAATCAAGCCATTATGATTATATCGACTAAGCAGTTCAGTTTAAAACAAACGCTATGTAACTTTTACGAAATGACAGCCTTCTTTCCGTTGCAAGGTTTGTCAACAGAACTTAAGTATTTTACTTTTTATTTTTGTTATTAACAACCTTCCGGGGGTACTTCCGGGGGTACTTGTCTAACAACCTTCCGGGGGTACATGTCTGATTACTAAAGATAATGCTAGGCTCTCAGTTACGAAGATACGTTTTTGCCTAAAGCTCGAAATAAAGCCGACAAACAAACTGTCCATTGTTCATAAATTACTATTAAAAACTCCCAACCCAATTCGTTATAGAAGTAAAAACATTGCATCACTGAGGGCATGTCTAAACTCTAATATAAAGTATTTTATTATTCACTCTCGGGTTCTAATGTTGTGACTACTTTGTAGAACCGTTGCTTGCATCGTGCCTTCCTTGTAATTGATGTAACTGGTAATTATTTGTGCTTGCAGTCTTCTTATCTTCATGCTTAGCTTTCATAATTTTTCCGTGTCGTTGTTCATTTCTAGGACGAAGTGTGCAGTTGCTCGAATGGCGGTACTGACAATTTATTACCAATTACACGCACATTCTAAACTAGCAATTACCATGTGCGTGTAATTGAAGCTTTGTGTACGTCGTTTATGTATTACCCAAGTAGCACCAAAACATTAGAAGAACGTATTTTTTTTGTTTGGTGCTAACGTTAGAGCAATGTTCTTAATGTCATTTTTTTGAAATGTTTAACTAATGTTATCAAAAACGTTACAGTAATGTTTTGTCAAACATTATTTAAACGTCCACAAAACATTTTTACAACATATTATTAATGTTAGTGTTACATTTCCCTAACGTTGCAGCGAACAAGCTAATAACGTTCAAAAAAACGTTTAAAAACAATGTAAAACGTTACATCACATTTCGCCAAACGTTATGCGAACAGTAAGAAAGCATTTCTACAACATATAAATACTTTTGGAGTTACGTTTGCCTAACGTTGCAGAAGCACCCTACAAAAACATTTTAAGAACAACTAAAAAACGTTACAGTAACGTTTCGTCAAACATTATTGGAACTATGAGGAAGCATTTCGACAACATAGTAATTATGTTGGATTTACATTTACTTAACGTTGCAGAAAACACGCTTGAAACAATGTTTTAACGTTGCAAAACCTTTTCAAAATGTGGACCAGGAACGTTACAGTGACGTTTTGCCAAACGTGTGGAATGTGTATCGTGGAGCATTGTTTCTGTTATCCACGTTTGCCGGTTACGATATATTTTAAAGCATTTTCAAAATAACAAGGAAAAGTGAAATTTCAAATAAAATTTTATTTTATTTTTGCATGGTTACAACATTTTTTTTATTTACATTCCATTGCTGCTGCTGTGCAGGAGAGGAGGCTCCATCCAGGGGCTGGCTGCGTCTGTGTGGAAAAAGCAAACAATTCCTACTTCAGTACGCTGCGGCAGTAGGCGGTTTTCGCGCGAAAAAGTAGTCGCCGCCTAAGGATTTGTTTAGTTAACGAGCGCACACACGCACACACACGCACATGCACGCACTAAAAGGAGAAAAACTGAACAAGCAGCTACGCAGCAACTCGTGCTAACCATATGACCAGAAGAAAGCAAGCGCACTAAATTTTGGGTCACCTGACTCCCAACTTGAATCTCCCGAGTCAGTAACCTATACAGGTTAGTGACTGTTCGTCAAAGTCGCTCGCTAGCGGAGTGTTGTCTCTTCTGCATGGTCCATGTATTTTTATTAGGCAGAGATTAGGATGAAAATCATTTAAATATAAATGCACTATTAAATTTTGAGAATATTAGTTTATTGCTTACCTTGTGGGTTCCTGTAAGCCCAATATTCGCAAAGTGGATCCAGTCACCAATGATGTGGCCCGCTATCGACTGTGACCTGCGTCACACCAGCAGCAGCTGGAAAGCATAGGGCGCGACTAGTTATGGGCTGCATAGCAGTTCATAAATTGAACTACTAAAACAAATCAAAATACGCTCTCAGAAATTTTCTACACTCACCAAATACTATTCGGGAACGGATACTAACCTCTCGGACCTTTTTCTTCTTTTCTTCCTGTCCAACTGTATATAGATGACCGCTACCTCAATCGAAACAACCCATCTGAAAATTCGCTTGGTTGTAGAAGCGACGTTTGCTCCTCCAGTCCGGCAGATCTTTCACCTAAAAAAGAACACAAAGTGCTACAGAGGTATTACAGATGGTTCACACAAAAGAAACACCCATTAAACATGAATGTGTATAATGGTCCAAGTTTACTTACGTAATAAAAGGAACCAAAGTGGGAACTCATAAACCAACAACTTCGATCCTAGTCTTTCTCAGCACTGAAAAGAGTTGTGTGACATGTTTAATACATGCTTGGAACAGGCTAGGGGAAGAAAGAAGGAAGAATTTGAGCATTTTACAACAACCCGGGCATTCTTCTTTTTTTTATTTTTTTTTTTATTTGCACGAATGCAGGAAGGTTCTGTTTTTCAGACAAAGCCATGCGTATCATTGCAGCCACTAAATTTGTTAGCGTTCACTTTAACCATGGTTTTTGTTTTTTCACGCTCGGCGTTGTTACCTCGTCATATGAAACGCACCCTGTTATTCATCACTGCTGAGCATTTACAGGATTTTTCAAAAGTTGGGAAGAGCGCCTGGAACCACGGCTGTAAAAGCCTTTGATTCAAGCTGTTCGAAACGGCACCACCGATGAACAGTACTAGAACTAGCCTTTTTGCTCGAAGCATGTCGGTTTTATTTCGGCGAATGACGGCTGTGCATGATCAATGCGGCCCCAATGAAAGCGTGTTGGTTCCAAACTTCTGATAAAGTACGCGCAGTAGGCAAAATTCTGTATCCAGAGTGACCTCTTTTGGGCGGAACGGTTCCCTTTAGAGGGAGTAGGTGATCGCTAGCATGACCAAGTACCTCCCACACCTCTTAACCCCAATTCCCCCCTTCGGATCTTTATCGGCTTAGTTGAAAGTGGCACCTGCCCTGGTCATTCCAGCTCCTGTTGTGCTGTGCGTTATCGCTTGAATTCGCTTTTCCATTTTGATTCGCTAAACCCGCTAGCCATTTACACAATTGAGCAATATTTACTTACCAGTTTCTATGGTCTCGGGATTGGCACTCATCGTCGATGAACTCCGCGGCTTTCCCAGTTTGAGGGTATCTTGAAAACCATAGCCTGCAATGAAAGTGACTTCGACTCTTTACCAGCTGCTATTTACCAGCCTTTTGGGGTGCATTTCTTACAACTCAAGAACGCGCTATGCTGCTTTAATGCATTTCAAAAATGTAAGTCGCAAACGAACGCATGTACTCGAACAGCGCACTTTTTCCCACCCTCTGTGACACCTTCAGCCCTCAAAGTGCCCCTTTCTAACAAAGTTGGCTATATAGTCACGCAGGTTGTCTGGTTGCTTACTCGCCATGCAACGTACCCGTAACATCGATTCTTCCATCAATACTGCCTACTATATAGTTCACCAAACATATAAGGCCCGTTCACACTTGCGACGATGAGACGCGATTTCGGAAACTTTTGCCGCCCGGCGATCCGTTTTGTCGTTCGGTCCCGGCCAATTTGTCGCCGCGACAGAAATCGCGTTGTTCGTCGCAAGTGTGCACGGGCCTATAAGCAAGAAAATACTCACGAGTTGCTCCTGCACACCTTCCTTGTATGTCGCTTACATTGCCCAAACGCCGCCTCTGGTGCTTCGTTTTGAATATCCAGCGATAAACGGGTCTCGGTTGCACAGACCACGGAGAAAGATATAACACCATCGAACAGGCTACGACTGAACAAGCATGCGCTTGCGCATATACTTACGTCTACAACTGCAGTGTTCCAGGTAAACGATCCGGTGTAACGACTGGAGCTGGGTGCGCACGGGGTCGGCAGTGGCGAGAAAAGACCCCTTGAGCCCTTGCCCTTTTTTCTTTCCCTCTCATATGGGGCGAGAAGGCAGTGGATCTCCAAGCAACTTTCCGCAGCCGCTGTCTGCGGCTGAAACCTGTCTGAATGAACAAAAAGCCGTGGGGGGATGCTACACAAAGGAACGTCGCACAATGCGACGGGAAACTTCTCCACCCGCCCTTGGGGACAGCGCCGCGAAGTTCGCCTTTTACATCGCAAAGTGAAGACAGGGCTCCTTACCTGCTCGTCTCAACGAACTAGCGTCACTAAATAAAGGCTTAGCTTATTTAGTGACGCTACAACGAACAGAAGAGGACTCGCGAACAAGATTGACTTTGAACGAGACTGATCGTGATGGCCGGATCAAGGAACGCTTCATAACCAAACATTAAATACGAGTGGTGTAGGGAGAAAATTTGTAAAAAACACCAGTGGCATTTTTTTTTGTAAGCTAGAACTTAAACGTTTTGATTCACTAGTCAGAAATATCATGTTTCGATGAAAAAAGAAGTGTGGGCAACTTAACCAGTCCGGCTGGTGCGTACGGAATAACTGTGTGGTCACATATAACTACAAAAAAGGGTTGTTTTTTTTTCGTACATGTATGCTTTAAACAAGCGAGTTACCCCTGCAGCCTTGAGCACTATTAGCGAACACGATTACGTAATTTCTCGCCTGATCGCCGATAAAGCATGCCTTCGCCAGGAATGCCTTCGCACATGGAGTCCATCTCTCTCCCCCCCCCTTCTTCCTCCCCCGTTAAACGGCTCCGAAAATTACATAGTCTCACGACTAGAAATAATAGGGTATCATTTCACAGTAAATCACGGAATATTACGCAAATTACGGGATATTACGGCTAGAAACTGCTCTTTCTAATGTTTTCTAAAATGTTTTCTGTTTGAATCTAGAGCAATCTCTCCCCTGCCCAAAGAACCACAATTTAATACGAAATAAGCCCCAACGAGTAAAATTAATCTGCTTTATAATAGGTGTTGCTTGAAGTGTGTTAAAGAAAAACCTAACAATGGACAACACAAATCGTAAGATAAACTTTTGAAACGCGGCATTAATATAATAAAAAAATTCAGTAAGTGCAGTAAATAGTCATTCACGACATATGATTTACCAAAATCAAAATACAACAATGCGTTCAAAGCAAATAAGGCATACAAGAACCAGACCGAAGTACCAACAAATATATTTTACATGACCTGCTCGAGACAGCTAGCGCACCGCTGGCGTTGTCTTATTACCGCTGTTTCCAGAAAACTGCACGTGCACTGCTTGCGTACTCAAACGCTTCGTCGTCGTTTTCTACCGTCGTTGTCTTCTTCCATCGTGGCACGTTAGGAGCACACTACGAGTAACCATATCTGTTCTTCAAAATGTTTTCGCATCGAAATGCCTTTGAACCGAGAAGTACGTGCATCGGAAAGCCCGTGCGCCGAAACGTGCTTCACCGAAATGTCCCAGACCCCGTCATAACAGTAACAGGGAGACACTGAGATCGGATGATTCGTTTCAAATTAGCTCGATGGCATAGGCGCCAACAAAGTGGGCGCTGAAAGGCTCGATCCACCCCCCCCCCCCCCCTCTCTTCCCTCACCCTCCCCATTTTTCGAGGGCTTCGTGTCCTTACGCCGCACACGATGATGGGAAAAATATGGGTACGCAGCTTTTCAACAACAAACGCAACTCAAGGGTTTAAACGAAGTTCGCGTAATTGGAGGCTAAACACTGCGCTTCGGCTGATTATAAGGACTCGAATACTTCCTAATCGTCTTGCCCTTGCCTGTGAGAAGAATTCGGGCCTTGAGTTAGCACAATGTCTGCAAGGCGCAAAATTGGAAAAAAGGAGTCATTTCAATTACATTTGAACCAGGATGTAACTAACTTCCATGTGACGAATTCCTGGATTTAACAAAGTTTTTCAAATCCCCATTGCCAGCCTGATTGAAAACGATGCGTTTTCGACCTGACCTCTATATAACGAAGGCATGGCAACAGTTACACCCTCATGTAACGAATTCGCTACGCTGATGAGCCATCGTTTTTTGCACTTTTTCTGAAAAATTGGCTGGAGATATGCACTAATTTAGCGAACATTGCCCGCGCTGCAAACTACCGTGTGTTTCCAATGTGAGTGTGGTGTCGCTTAGGTGCTAGGCCCAACTGTCGGTGAGTATATTCGCGCGTCTCCACTGATTTCTGAGGTGTAGGTTCGTTGGTGATGAGTTCTGCTACTAGAAAACAAAAAGATTTGTCTTTTCAAGACAAGCGCGCGATTTCAGGTGCCGTCTCCGCAGGCAAGTAGGATCAACGTTGTCGTTCGGTACAGCATCCCAGCTAGCACCTTCTCAAAAAATTTGAGTGCACAATTAAATAGCATCAAGTTCGCGAAAAGGCGCCCTTTCAGCACACGTTTGCTCCTTGAAACTGGTTAAAGCAGCGAAGAGTGTCAAAAGGCAAAATTGATAGTTACGTTACGCTTGCGAATACAGGGGTATAAGTGACCTTGATTCTTTGGACTGCCGTGTACTGAAAAACTTCGTGGAAAAGCAGAAGCCGCAAATAGAGCATTTTTTTCACTCTGAAATAAATTCTTGAAGGGAGAGTTCACTGTCCCTGATGTCAAGTATTCTGATTTAGTTTCGGCTTCATTTACGGGTGCCTTAAATCGAAACTTGCATATAATGAAAACCTGCATGTAACGAAAATTTTGAATTTTTATCAACTTCTTTACATACAGGTTTAACTGTACGCGTAACTCTATATTTCGACGTGGTGCGTGCTTTTACACGGCGGATAAACCTAGGATTGCATCAAAATTGACGAATTGATTACGTCTGCCGCAAAGGGAAGTTTTCAAAGTTTCAATTTCGTCGCCTAAATATTTTTATGAAGTTTCATCAAAGGTAATACAGCTATTATAGCTTTTGCAGTGAATTAACAACACCGCAGCAGCAGACATCAAAATATTTAGGCAGCAATCGTGCCGCCAGCGTAGCGCTATGGGGACGAATTGGAGCGACAGCGGAGTGCAGTTTATATACGTAGATGTTAAAAGTTGAAATCCACTCTAGAAATACAGTTATGCGGCTACAAAGGAAGGCTGTACGGCTTGGTTAGATACTTCGCAAGGGTCCCGGTGCTTGATTTCACCTTGGGTCCACCGCCCATCGACATCATGAAGTCGATTTCCCGACTAAACTTATAACCAGGAGGCTAGCCGTTTGTAGCGCGAGCGTGAGCGTAGGGTATCATCGATTGTGAGCACTTACGCGCTCGTATAGGCTCAAGGCAGGAGCATGGATATATGGTTAGCAACCGCCACCAAAATGTTACAGAGAGGAAGACGTGAAACGAAGATGTATTTACAAGGCGTATTTACACCCGCCTTGGTGGCTCAGTGGCTAAGGCGTTGTGCTGCTGGGCACGAGGACGCTGGTTCGATTCCCGGCCGCTGCGGCCGCTTTTCCGATGGAGGCGAAAAGCAAAAACGCCCGTGCGTACGAGATTTAGGCGCACGTTACAGATCCCCAGGTGGTCAAAATTAATCCGGAGCCCTCCACTACGGCGCGCCTCATCGCCTGCGTTGCATCGGCGCGTTAATACAACCCATCAACCAACAAGGCGTATTTACATAACAGAAGGCTCCGCGCAGACCAAGAACGCCAGAGCTTCGGCTTTTTCCTTTTCAATACATGTACACCTCAGAGTCGATCTGAGCGCGCCCAGCGTGTTGTTTTGGCTACAATTTAGCACACGTGCGAGCAGGCTAGGCACTGGCGTTCGTGTCTTCTTCCTTTGTGGCTGATGCACCATAACAATGCTGTTGTACTTTATATGGCTAATGCGAAACAAAATAACGCGAAACTGCGGTGTCGCAGTTTCGCGTTGCATGCGCAGGGCAACTCTGGCTTTCACTGTAGGTGTGAGTTCGTTACAGATCTACCAAATCATCTAATGGGTGTTAATTCGATCGCCGCATTGATAAGAAGCAGCTCTCGCATTTTTGTTTTCTGCTTCAATGGCGCAGAATTTGCGGTGCAAACGTGACAGGAATGTAAAAATTACACATAACACTGTCAATTCCTATTCATTTTTTTTCTATTCCTATTCATTCCTAGTCATTCATTCATTATTTCATTCATTCATTCATTCATCCTAGTCATTCATTCCTAATCATTCCTAGTCAATTCCTAAAATAAATTTAACTTCATATGATGCTTACTGAAAATAGTTAAAAGCGTGCTTTCGTGTATATTTGAAGTAACCTGCATTTGACTTGCAAATCGTTGTTTCCCGGCAACAAGTGTATTTCTCGATGACGCAAAACACCTTCTGCTGCTCTGTGCTGTCGCTCTTTCTTGCGCTCGGTGCAGATGACAGAAAAGAAAAATACCAGGCAGCCTCACGCCGAAATACAAGACACAAGAACAGGCTTTTGACGCACTTCCCCTGCAGGTCTTGAGAGGGGGAGCAAGCCCCCACCCGCCGCGCGCACCCATATATAAGTGGTTCAAGAGAAAAGGAAAGGAAATGCACTGGGGATATTATTGAGCCCAGCTGGGGGCTCACCTGCATACAACCCAGTGCGGGGGGAGGGGGAGGAGGAGGGGGATGAAAGATTAGAGGAGAAAAGGGGTGATGAAAGAGATGGGTAGGCTAGGAAGTTAAAACGTGGAGCCTCTACTTAAAGCTAAGGCCGCGCGCACCCGCATGATACACGCCTTGCAAAACGAGGGGAGCGGCGGTGGGCAACAATAGGACTGGTCATAAATGGGACCGGTTGTTGACGGAGCTATTCCTCTGAGGGAACAAAAGGCAACTGAGGGGAAAGCCGCTGTGCCTGAGAAATGTTTCGCGCGGACTCGCAGCGGCCAAAACCACAACTGATGACACGATTGGCGCTGTAATTTATCCTCCTCAACACGTTGGCTTGCCCATGTCCTGGGCTGGGCTGGGCTCATAACACAAAATAAACACGCACGCATACACACTTACAACATTTGTTTCAGCACATCTCCGGCGGCGTCAAAATGCAGTCAAGCACTGAAATAATGTGGCTGCGATTTTTAAAAGCATTGGCGTAGCCAGGATTTTATATCGGATGGGGGGGGGGGGGGGGGGGGGTTGAGCCGCCAGAGCTGCTCAAACGAGCTGGAAGTTGGCCGCGGAAGACACGCCAAAGATAGCAGAATCGGTGGCGACACGCCGACGGCACGAGATGCAAAGTTCTATATATGTGAAATAAGGAAATAACCCTAAATATCCTCCCCCCCCCCCCCCCTTTAATATGTCAAAATGGTGAAGAGGGAGCCAGAAGTACCGACCGGTACGTGCTGGAGCCTGGAAGAGTTATCTGGCGCGTGCGATTCACGTTCGCGCGAATCACCCGTCCTAGATGACCCCCCACCCCCTCCCCACTTCCCTCACGAGAAATTTCGGGGGGAGGATTTGTTTTGACCCCCGTACCCCTGAAGACTTTGGTAAAAGCCAGTTGTATTGTGCAATTAGTTTGAACATTTCGCTAATGCTTCAAGCATAACATCACCCTGCCGTTGTAACATAAATGTTATGCTTATGTTCAGATTTATTATGTTACCTGACAGTATTACCTCGAGCATTTTAATAACGTTAAATTTCTAAAATTACTTCAACGTTATGCCTTGAACAGTGTAATAATGTTGCAATAAAGATGTTACCTATAACGTTGCTTTGCGGGTACTTCTTAACATTATAATAATGTTTACATTTTTACACACATTAATGTTCTGCCGTGAACATGCCCTGAACGTTATTATAATGTTTCAATTTGTACATTACTTTAATGTTGAGTCCTGAGCATTTTAATAACGTTACCATTTCTAACATTGGTGATAAGTTGTTTCCTGAACATGTCCTGAACGTTATTATAATGTTTGTATATTTACATTACTTTAATGTTGAGTATGAGCATTGTAATAACATTAGTATTTCTAACATTGGTTTTAAGTTGTTTCCTAAACGTTAAATAAATGTTGGGAACAAAACGTTAACATACATGTTTGTTTTCAACGTAAAAATAACGTTTCTAACATAACATAAACATTGAATGTTTTTTTTAAACGTTACATAAACATTGCCTCGTAACATTTAACGTTATTTAAACTTTCGCAACTTCCAGATAACGTTATTCTAATGTTCTGTGCTACTTGGGTATCGCACTGCACCTCTGCAGCCTTTCTATGGCAGTTGTTAGGACGTCCAAAGCAGCCGTCAACTTTGGGACCTTCTGACACTCAACCACGTGACATCACTTATATAACAGAAATCTTTCTGACTCTGATTCTGATTTCTTGTTATGAGATAATATCTCTCTTTTTTACATTGGCAAACTGAATTCAGGCTGTAGTGTTGTCCAAAGCCGTATTTGTCATTTTACAATATAAACTTCAGCTTCGCAGTTTTGGTATTGCGGAATTCGCGCTTGTGAGAAGGTTTATCCCCGCACGTGTGCGTTAGTCTTAAACTATTCGCTGAAAGTTGTGCGTACTCTCACGTAAACTGTTGCTCCTAATCTGGATGCCACTGATGTATTTTTGCCACCGAACGCACAAACAGAATTCAGCTTATAAAGAAAGCCCTCGAGTCAAAATGCCGAATAAGAAAATGGCTGATGATAACGATACTTCCAAAGTCAAAATTTGTGCGCAGGGCGAACTGCAGTCTTCTGGGTGGCGGCGCGTACCTTGCTCCATCTCACGGAGTGATCGCCCCATCAGCGAACGCAAAGAGGCACGGGATACACTCTGGCGTTTTCTCGTAGCGCGTCGGTGCGGAAGACAGTCTCGCGCTTGTCGTCATACTATCTTCCTACGCATTCCTGCTCGCTCTAACTTCGGCGGCCTCTTCGTTCTCTCATTTATCTGGCAGCACGTCGTCACCGGAGAGAGTGTCTCGTGTCGTTTCGGCATACCGCCCTCCCCCTCACCCTTTCGCCATACTTTCCGCCTCCACTTTCCAGCTCGTTCTATCTCGTTTGTCTTCGGTGTCGCCTTCGTTCGCTAGGCTTCAACGAGAGACAATGACGCCGTGGAACCACAGGATTGATTTGATTGATTGTAGGGTTTAACGCGCCGACGCAACGCAGGCGATGAGGCGCGCCGTAGTGGAGGGCTCCGGATTAATTTTGACCACCTGGGGATCTTTAACGTGCGCCGAAATCTCGAACACACGGGCGTTTTTGCTTTTCGCCTCCATCAGAAAAGCGGCCGCCGCGGCCGGGAATCGAACCCGCGACCTCGTGCTCAGCAGCGCAACGCCTTAGCCACTGAGCCACCGCGGCGGGTGAACCACAGGAGCGGGCGCTTAATTCTGCTCACTAAAACAAAGTAACAGGGCACCTACGCACTTGTTAACAGTCTTGAATGCGAAACCATTAACGTTCAGATAAACTCCGGCAAGCACTCCCTCCAGTTTTGGCCTGCGAGTAACTGTGACTGCTGCGCCGCTGTGCGAGGTCAGCGGAGGCGCGCTTGATATAACACTGCACTCACAGCCACAGCTGCATCACTCCGCTTTCCGTGTGACTTTTCGTTGCTAGAAGCGTGGCGGTTAACTCGTGTCTTTATTCTGTTGCGAAGCTCGAGCTAATAGTTTAAACATGACGAAGCCGTCACCCTTTTTATTATTTTTTATTATTTTTTCTTTCACAAATACTTTATTTTTACAAAGACTAAGGGTACGGGGACAAAAGGTACACATAAGTACCTGACTGGGTCCTTGCTCCCTTTGGTACATCGCTCTAAGTTTTTTTCTGCTGCTGGAGATCAAGTGCGGTAGACAAGTTCGCAGCCTTCCACAGTGAACACAGTGCAAGAACGCGGAAGTTACAGTGACGTCAGTGCGTGCCATCTTAATAAGTCGGAACGCCACCAGCCATATTTTGGAACGCTCCTCGAGGAACCGCTTTTCTGCCCTTAACGCCAACGCCCATGACGAAAGCCGGATTTTGCGCAAAATGGGCATTTTATTGCTTTAGCGTGAAAACATTGAGACATCCGCTGGAACACCCTTCGTGCATAAAACGCCTGGAAACTTTTAAGTGCGAATGCACTTTATAAGCGACCCCAAACCATCCACCGCCGGCGGCGGCGGCGGCGGCGGCGGCGTCGGCGTCCGCAGTGCTCCTCAATATTTAAAAAAGAAACAGCATCCGGCGCCAGGTTTCGATCCGAGGACTTTGCGGCCGCAGCGCGACGCTCTACCGACCAAGCCACGGACGCGACGGTGATATCAGTGTTAGTGACGCGCCTTATATCTTTAACGCATTCAAACTACGTCGTCAGCGGCGTGCGTTGGCGACTCAGCGGCGTTATAGCGGCTTGATAACTGCGTGGTGTACACGTGATACTACAAACCCGATGGAAGAGATGGAAGAGAAGGCGGCGAGGCGGTGGGCTGCGGGGGCCGAGCGCAAGCGCCGCAAGCGGGCCGACATCCGTGCATTCGCACTTTCACATTCTCCCCCTCGGGGAAATGCGGGGGAATTTTTTAAAAATGCCAGGCTTCATGTTTCTTTTTACAGGTCTTCTATTACAGAGGAGGGGCCAGTTTACGACGTCCCGGACGCCATAAACTGACACGTACTCAAGATGACACGTACTTGAGGTGTTTCGGTTCCACCTTGTCTGAATCGTGCGGTCTCGTGACATGCCGGTTCTTCCGCCTCGGTGGGAGTGGGTGGCTGTGGCTTCCAGCGCCAGCACGGGCCCGGGAAGCGGATCTGTCGAGCTCCTGAAAGTACCAGAAGAGAAAAGTGCAGTCCGCGACGATTAACCCAAAGAATTGGAACAACATCGGTTATTGCGCTATGCTCTGCCTTCCTCTTTCTTGTGCTGTTTGTGTCGAGTTTGTGCTACTTCAAGATGTTCGAGAACCGCTACCCACAATGTCAGTAATTTAGTCTTCTAGAGGCCTCCTGTCGTTAGAACGTCGATGCGAGTGACCGGAGTTACCTTATCTTCCCTACTAGTCTGTCCTTGTATCATATCGTACTAGAAGCCTTGATCTAAGGAATAGGCCATCAATTGATTTCTGTCGCGGCACTACCTCTTGTCGCACATATGGCTGAGTTCAAATAAGGCATCGTGGGCGGTATTCTCCGGTCTGCTAAAAGTTCTCAGGCGCGAATGAATTCTCCCGCGGCCTGACGTGATTGGCTGCGAGCGCAAAAACGCCACGGATGATAACTGCGCGCAAAGCCGATCATAACAGCGCGTCAGAATCCAACCCCTCGGGAAAAGTTCTGGCGCCACGAGTAACTCGGCCCGTAAACGCTGATGAAATGGTTTTACGGCGTTGGATGTCTTAGAGGAGGTGTCGGGTGTTCATCATGCCCCGGGCATGATACAAAAGGTTGCCTTTAGATATTTCTCCACAGCACGCAAGTGTGTGCTGCGGTGAAGGTATCAAAATATAGTTACCGCAAGGGAAACAAGACAAACTATTCCATCATTGGCTGTCACGTGACCACCACCATCACCGTCATCATCATCACTACCGTCGCCATCATCTTCATCATTAGCAGCATGGTACGTATCTGCACCGCATAACGAAGGCCTCTCTCATAAATTTCAACCGCTGATATACGGAGCTCCAATTCCTTGCCCAGCTATCCTCGTAACATTCCTCCATCGACCTCTTTGTTTTCTTCTTTATTGCTTTCCCCTCCCTCGACTGCTATTCACCTAGCCGAATGGGTCACCTGTTGTCCTTGCTTTACACAACTGCTGTGATATGATAACTTCCGGCAGTTAAGACGTTGATTTGTTATAGTTTACGCCCACAGAATGCAGAAGCTGTAAGGCACCGCTAGGCATCAACAGGCGTATTCTAATAAATGCTGCTACGTTTTTTAGTCATGCAACCTTTTTTTCATAGGTGCCTCCTTCTCTACACTACTTTTTATTCGATCCCAGTTTTTTTTCTCAGATTTCTTCAACGGCCAGTCAAATTTTACGCTGAGGAATGGACAGGGCCATTATTCGAATTATTTCTCATATTTCATGACAAAGTGTTTTATCAAAGTTATCGCGCATTGTTGAAAAGAGATGTGACTTCTGGTCCGTTTTTTGTTGTATCTTCTTTCAACTTGCAACCATCTGTACTGCTTATGATAGTTCAATTACAATAGTTTTTTATTCCGTTTAATTTGTGCTTGTCTCGTAATTTTGTTTTGCTATTCTTTTGTCGTATTATTTTGTGTTGCTTTCGCCGCTGTTCTTCACTACATTTATTATTTTTCTTCGTTGACTAGTATAATTCGTGCTGATTTCATCTCCGACTATGCGATCTCCTTTTTGTATACCCTATTCCTGTAGCCTGCTTATCGCAAGAATGAAACTACTTCTAACCCTGACACGACTCCTTGTTGCTAAAGTATAGTCGTCTGCAGCGACGAGTTCTGCCAAGACATAACTTTTCCGTACTCCAACACAGGTATTTACTCTTGTTTTCCTCCTCAACCTTGGGCGGGGCGTCGATTACCTTCTCGTCTGACGTCTGCTGCGGCGGTTCTTCCTTGTTCATAGCCCAGAGGAGAGCCGCCAAGAGGAGCACGTTGACGAGGAAGACGGGGACGTAGACGAGCTTGTACCGAGTGCACCAAGGGTCCGCTCCACGCGCCCTCGTCGACGCTCCTGGAGCCGCGAAGTTGACTCGCCGCCGCGGAGGAGAGCCGTAGGGAAAACGTCGATGCTTCGGACTACGGCCCACCGCTTGCATCGTCTACGCGAAGTCACCTAAAGGCCGCGTACAGAAGACCAAATTTTATTAGCATTTTCTTTGAGTGACCAATATATGGAGAAGTTTCGCGAAAAAATCGCGCCGCCGAACCGCGTACAGAGAGCGACAAAGAACCGGAAATGAAAACAAGCCTTTTGAGAGGAGTGACGTCAGCAGTCACGGCAGTGTCATTGGCTGCGTGGCGCTTCATTCACACTGTTTCTACAGTCCCTCTACGTAGCTATAGGTCCCTGTGGAGGCTATAGACAGGAAGTCTAACAATTGCTAGGGTGTCCAGTTGGCATGGCAGCGGTGGATGTCAGAGGAAACCTCGTCGCCTCGGCGTCCTTCTATGCACCGAAGGCCCACCACGGCCGAGCAAATCGCCTTATCAATTGCCATGACGGAATCTTGGTTCAAGCAAATCTACACTGACTCCCGCTCAGCGGTCATGTGCAGCTTTCCCGCTCATGACAGTCCTTTCAACAGCGATTACTCTGTAGTTATTTAGCGTAATGTAAAGTTATTTTGCGCTGCTAATATTGGGGGTGAGCACTACCTTTGCGCACAGTTTCAAGTCTTGCACGTTTTGCGGCTAGGTTCCTGATCCATGGAAACTATCCCATAGTAATACATGGGGAGTAAGATTTGACAGCGAATTGCACATAAACTATTCAGAATCCTGGAAAGTTCTTCTATTGTTTTTATCTTCACGTTGACTTCTTGCTTTGTGCCAAATATCATTTTCCTAAAGTAATTTTGCTAGGTTCCTGAGAGGTCGGAATTTTTAGCGAGAAAGCTGGGTATGAAGAGCCTTCCTCAAAAGAAGCATTGCCAAAAAATCGGCCAGGATTCTACAGGGAAGAAAAGAAGGGACGTTCAATAGCATCACATGGTTCCCTGCCCACACGGGCCACGGAGTCCACGACATCCTCCCCAACGCCAACGAGTTCGCTCATGATCGCGCGCGAGAAATCGTCAGCCGCAGCGACCGAACAGGCCGAGCTTCCGAGGACCCTAGAGAGTTCTGAGACGCGTTACTCACTTTCAACGAGGTAGTCACACACTACCAGCTTACGCGAAGAACACTCCCGCTGGCCCACCCGCCCTCACACACCCACAGTCAACAGCCTTTAAAATGCTTAAGGCCGGTTCCTTCCCAACAAGGAGCCGGTTTATCTTATTTCACCCGGACATTGACCCTCACTGTCCCCTCTGCGACGCAGCTTACTGTAACTTAGATCATATGCTATAGCAGTGCCCAGCATTACAAGAGGATGCTGAAGTCATCACAGAGGAAGAATGGGCCATCACGCTTCGCAGCAAAGGCTATTGCACCCAACTCCAGGATGTCCGGAAGGCGTTAGGGCGCAGGTCCTAAACCTCCCGCCACCAGCGCAAGTGCTGCCCGCGTCTACTCTGGACGGTCCTCTGGGCCGCTAGGTTAGACCTTCCGGACTTAATAAAGCTCAATGACTGTTTGTCTGCCCCATTATTTAAGTTGCTAAGAGACGTCAAGCCAAAGGGTGGCTCTGCGCCTCCCCGCCTGACGCTTCTTTCGCACAGCGTCTCGACATGCTCCGCCACCTTTTTTTTTCATGATTAGCATTTGTAATTTGTAATGCTTATCATTATGACCGGCATGAAGAGAAAACGATATTGCAGCAGCAATCAATTCGCAATCATTGTACGCCTACGGAAAAATCCTAAAACACCCCGTGATCTTACAACGAATATTTACGTCGAAGATCACGTGTAAATGGGAAGCAGCATCACTTCCGGTAATGCCGTCACACGGGTCCCCTACAGAGGTAATCGCGCAGCAAGCAATCTGGAAGCATATCAAAAGTTCTCAGCAACTTTCCTTGCAAGTTTGCGCGAGTGACTTTGTAATAATGGCGTTTTCTCTGTAATTATACCGCTGGTTCGTGCTTTGTTTTGCACAAGAACTGGCGCCAACATTTCTTGAACGCTGCCTACTTGCAACAAATGGGACCGGCCTACCCCTTCCTAGAAGATACGACTGCCTTCCCTAACACCGATTCTGTCTAAGCAGGTTGTTGGGCCGGCGAACGTGCGCAATAAACTTCCCCAAGCGGTGACGTCGTCTCGCGCGCCGGCACCGCAGCATTACCGTAACTTTGCCTCGCCGCACTCTCGCGGGACTCGCGTCGCCACCCGTCAGGTGCGCGGAACAACGGTACTATCACGGCTTTGGAAACGCGTCACTCTTTGGTAAACTGCATTCAAATTATTACAATTCTGCTTGGAGTCTACCACAGCGATCACAAGACGGTCTTGATTCAGACCGGCAACATCCCTGGATGGAAGAAGAGGATGGAGTTTGCGATCGACTCGTGCGATACGTTTATAGAAAGAGTAGGGAACAAGTCAACCGATGTGCTCCTTGACAATGCACACGTTTCACCCGGGACAAATGAAGAAGAGGTTGAAGTTTACCGGTGTGAAGACGCGCTGGACGTAAATTTGTCCTGTCTAGTTGTGCCATCGGACGACGACGACGAAAAAAATAAACGAGCACATTGTAGATATTTTAGGGACCGATTGATCATTCCTCTTTGGTGGGCTAACGACTACATAACGCAGAAAACTTGACCGAGTTTTGAAGCATAATCACGCAGAAAAACTTGGCCTAGCCTCCAAGCATAACCACGCATAAACTTAGCCGAACCGAAAATAAGCTAGGTGGGATGGCCAGCTTGGCTGTTTGCCCAGTCATCGAGCCACTAGTGCTGTTGGGAATCGCCTCCCGACGCTGTCACCGCTGTTGCGACTGGCCATCCGAGCGCAGTCACCGGTGGAGCGGCGTTGCCTTGATCCGTCCGCTATCGACGCGTCGCAGAGCAGAGCGATGAAGTTTTCGAGCCGACGCAAAGTTGAAGCAACATTTATGTACAGTATGTACAAGAGTAACAACAGCGTCAAGTGGCTCGCACAAAGGCGACAGCACCTCTCCACTCGGTGCCTCCGAAAAGCGCCGCGGATAAGTGCCTCCGGGCGGATTTTTATACCCCCGGAAGTCCGTTGCAGCCCCGAGTGGTTTGAATCGCTCCAATCAGGACTCTCGCTGGCCGAAGTTTGAAATCCGACGAATGGAGGCGAAGCGGTTGCGTCAGCCGAGCCACCCGTCGCCGACGCCGAGCGGAGCCGTTTCCGAGCATGTAGCGGCATGTCGGTTGCTGGTCATTCGCCCGATGCATGATTCGGCCGAGCCTCTAGGAAGGGAAAAGTAGAGGAGACTCTGCGACGATGCAAGTTTGTGCCTGTCGGCCGCGGGCGTTTTGGTCTGGTTTGGTCGAGGTGTGAATCGGCCCCGCGCCCCGTGCAACGAATTTGGACCGGGCGCTCTGGCACAACAGTGCGGAGCTGCCCCAATTTTTTTGAACAGCGAAATGGTTCTTGGTCGAGGCTTTCACGGAACGAGGCGTGGTAACGCGGGAACAGCGATGTGGAGAGGGCATAGCTTTGCGAGGGGGAGAGCAAATGCCAAACACCCGTGCGGGAAGGGAACAGAATTCTTGACCGAGACGTTTATATAGGCAACGCATTTTTAAACTGCTATGTCTGGTGACAAAGTTTATTCTTGTCAACACTGTTGAGCAAACAAAAAATCCCTGGTCATCTCCACTAACGTGAAACCTGGCGAGGCGGGAAGGATGCAGTGTATCAGTGTATTCAAAGATTGTAAGTCTCTGCTTTGCCACCCGGCGCGCGCTGATTGGTCTCCGGAGAAGCGCAGGTGAGAGGAGCAATCGCGCGCTTGCTGATACGGTAGGGCCCTCTCTTGTGTTGAACCGGACTTAAGCTATTCGCATGCGCCTTATGCCCTAGTTTGCGGTAGTGGCAGGTGCCAACGCAAGCGCAGTGCAATGCCCGGGTTTCGCCCTGGGGGCTCGTCTTCGGTGATCAACAAGGCCCTGGCACCAAGTAAGTATGCCATCTTTTGCTTTGACCGACCACCCGATTCGATAAGGCCTAGCGTCGAGAACCTGTGGATATTTGAGTGCAACACAACTTACAACCCGTCTGCAAACAGCTCGTGCCTGTGCTTGACGATTGCTGAAGCGGACGGGGAGCGTTCCACAAATCTTCAAATCATGTTAGCTTATTACCGGTTTTATCCAGTATACATTTTTCTTTTAGTACGCGCTACGTTTTGGCGCAAGACGTCGGAAAATAAGTGTTCTGGTGTTTTAATTAGTACCGTGACTACATGAGACGCTGACGACGACTACAGCAGACGCCGAAAGCCTCAGCCACTTAACGGATTTGCCACTAAAACCATATATCAGTAAGACACGAATACATAAAAGATATGTGGGATATTAGTTTAATAAAAGCACATAGAAGCTTGATTTTTACGATAGCAAATGAAAAAAATTACGCCTTGAAAAAAAATGTACACCATCTTCCCGCGAGGGGAACCATGGGGTAGATGCAACGCATGGGGGGTTGCCGTTGCGTTTCCGTTATGTTAGCGATGTCAGCGTGTGGATTGCTGTTGTTGTGTATCCTATTTACGCAGCATGTTCACCCCCGATGCGTCGCATCTACCCCATGGTTCCCTTCGCGGGAAGATGGTGTAAATTTTTAACCGAGCGCAAGCTCCGCGCTAACGCACAGCTGGCACGGCGACGGGAGCGAGCGCAGCCGAGCGCAGGCTGCGCGCTGACCGCGCTGACGCACAGATGGCGCTGTGGTGAGAGCGGCGGAGCGTGCAGCTGCCGCCCTGGGGGAGGGATGCGGACTACGCCGCGACAACGACGCGGGACAAGGCGAGTTAAAGAGATGCGTTGCATCTAAAATGTTTTCACCTCAAAATAAAAGTTCTCGCGGCGCCGCCTCCAAGTTCAAAAGTAACAATAGTCTCCAGTAGGTGGCGCGAGCAGTGGAACACCGCAAAATTGATCTGTCACGAACGGGAATGGATCTTTTGGTTTTATTTAAGACATTCTATGAAGCTTATTACCCTTGCAATTAAGGAGCACCAGGCAGCTTTGCTGCTGGAATCAGCGTTCACGACGTCAAGTCAAGGAAGCCGGGCTAATTTTTCATCACCAATCACGCCAGGCAGCGCGGAAAATCAGCAAGAACGCCAATATATTTCGTGGCTAACAGCGGTGCCGCATATTCCAGAGTTAATAATTTTGAGCTAGCGTCTGCGCTTTTCTTAATAGCGGCTACCCTTCTCAAGATCGAAACAGATGCGCAAAGTTCGTTTAAAAATCCAATAAAGGCTGTTAATTGGCAAACTAGTTGGGGCAATTGCCTTCGCCGTCCGCGCAGACAGGCAAAAGCGGACTTCGGTTAAGCGCTAATTTTTGCTCTTCCGAACTGGAGAAAAATCTGGTTATTAATTCCGTTTTTTTTTCATAAATTGTGGTTTTAATTTTCATTAGCAAGCATCTCCTGAAATGAAGCAAAGCTTCACTTCTGAGAACCGCTGGCAGTGAGAGAACGATGCCGCCGAACTAGTTTTATCTCTGCATTTTGGGCGAGTCATTCTCGTGCTAACTGAATGCCGCTTCAATTTGTCATTATGAATAGCGCCAGTGTGGCGTTTGCTTTGGGCTGCTGATGCCCCGAGAGCATCTACGAATTCCCCCCAATGTCTGCAGCGGTGTTTGGAAATTATCTTCAAGCCTGGGAAGGTTAAATGACCCACTTATGAAGCAAGCCTTTGTACGATTTCACCGAAACAAACGAGTTTTGTATTTATAGAGTGAGTCACGACGTTGCAATAACCGAGCCTGACTGGGAGCGCACGCCGCGGTGTAATTCCACCACACTTTGCGTAGCGACTTCGAAAGTACAGTGCTCTCACATTCCACAGACAGCGTGAATTTTGGCTCGTTTTCTTTTTTTATTTGTTAAGCTAAAAATACTTCAGATGCTTGCTCGTGGGGCATTGAGCACCCGGGTAGCTAGATACAAGCGCGTCCCTACGGGCAGGAGACAGATGTCTTTTTAGTGCAAACTGCTACACAGCCCAAGAAAAGTGCGTAAATAACGAATACCAAGGAAGGAAAACGGGCGCGTCAACCATGCCACACGCGTATTTAGTGCGGGCCTTCGAGCAACGCTTGAAGTCGTCGCGACACGCTGCTGCTGCTGGCGACAAAAAGCGGCACCAAAAAAAAAAAAAAAAATTCACACATCCGCACGAAATGAATCATGACCAGTGGGCGAAGCACTGGGGATCGTTCTTACCGTAAATCAGCCGTGAGAGTGCGATTTCCAATCAAATCCAATCCAATACTATGCAATTTAATTCAACTCAATCCAATCCAAACCATTTAAATCCACTCCAATCCAATGCAAATCCAATTCAATTCAATGCAATTCTCCTTGCGCATGCGCAACACGGCTAACCAGGAACACTTTATCTCAACTCTCTCTCTCTCTCTCTCTCTCTAAACTTTTGTCAACCTTTTTTGTTCCTGTTAACCTTTTGTCAAGTTTTGTTCACACATGTTTCGATTCCCACGGTGCTGTGCATCTCTCTCTCTCCCTCCCTCTTTCCCCCTCTCTCTCTACCCTTTTGTGAACCTTTTATTTTGTGCTTGTTCACCTTTTGTGAACCTTTTGTTCACAGATGTTTCGATTTACACGGTGCTCTGCCGTGAGCACGGACGCCGAACTCCGGACGGACCAGTCTCGGCCTTAAGGTGCTTCGTCCCGCAGTTCCACTCAACCTGAAAGCTGTCAGAAATACGGAGGCATGGGGGGAAGACTGACTATTCGCAGGTTGCATTTATACGCCTATCCTGCCAACGCCGCCTCTATAATACCCCTGCCACACGGGCACTTCCAATCGCGATTGAGCCCGAGTGCAACCGTTGCAACTTCTCGATCGGGATCGAAACGCGCTGTGTAGCAGTGGTCGGGGCGTCGAGCGCGCCCGAAAAGTGAATCGCGCTTTGCTTCAATTCGGATTGAAAGTGCCCGTTCACAGGCATATAACATATCCTGATACATACGGTGTTTCTCTCACTCTCACTCGGTGTTTCTCTCACTCTCCCGCTAAGAGAGGCTGTAGCGCCCTCCCTTGACTAGTTTCAGTATCAACGCCATAGTGATATCAGCCTGGTATCAGCCTGGCGGTGATACCGAGGGTACTCATATATAGAAGGTGCCGCAGCCCCTTATAAAGACACACTGCATTGAGTTTTAGGTGCGCCTTAGAACCGGCATATAAAGACACACTGCATTGAATTTTAGGTGCGGAGTACCTTAGGACCGCACAATGCCCGTCCGCGTCGATGCGCATAGCATTTACAATCGCAGAAAAATCACACAGGCACCCGTAGGATTCGAGCCTGTGTCTGGAAGAGCAGACAGAGTTAGTGTCAGTCGTCACACCCATTGTGCTACGACCGTGAGTTAGTACCCGAGAGTTAAACGGCTTACTCCCTCGCCTGTAACGGTGCGGAGCACCTTAGGACCTCCCAATGTCCGTCCGCGTCCATCCGTGCGCACACCATCACCAACCGAAAATCAAGCGAAATTCGATTTGAGCCGTGAGTTGCAGTTTCATTTAGGGAATAATCAAGGTTCAAGGTGCAACTCTCGGCTCAAATCGAATGACGGTCGGGGCGGAAATAGGATGTCACTCAGTGCCCAACTCGGATGTCCATTCTAGTCCCCGTACTCCGCGCCCTCGCCATCATCCACGGAGTGGAGATGCTGCAATTTGTCAATTCCTTGGGGTAATAATGCGTTAATTCCTTATAGTTTCTTCTTTTATATTGTTGTGCACATATTTGAGGCTTAGCAACTGCAGCCTCCGTGGCAAAGACCCACAGCAAAATCACCCCCACCACTTTGCATATGAGTAACGCCAGTGTGTGTGGCGCAATGTGATGGACATCAGCTTCGAAACTTCAGGAAGCCAGGTTCGATCCCGACCCAAGGGAAGCGCTATTCTTTTCAAGGCCGCTGCTTGGGTGCGTAAAGGCGTGACCCCGGGTGGCCTACGACGACAAGCCGTGTCTTATTTGCTCCGCAAAAAAAAAAAAAAAAAAAAAAAACTGCCAATATGGAGCGTGGTTTGTTAGCCAAAAAGTAATAGGAACAGCAAATGATTATACCCAATTGAACGCCTACCCGTTACAGCATTGATTAATACGCACAGAACAAAGGTAACTGCCACAAATGCGGAAAGATCTCGGCAGGACTTACCGTTTGTCTATATCGCACAGCTAAGTATTATCAGCCCGATCAGGTCTGAGGGTAGTCGAAGTAGCAGCAGTGGTAGTAGCCGCGATAAAACGTTCGCAGCGACCGACTCTTGCGCTCACGCGTCTCCTTTTCTCTTCTTCCTCAATACCTGTAGCGTACCCCCAGCGTCACAGAGTATCCTGCTTCAGCGAGTGGAATGGCATTGGGTTCGCAAAAGGAATTCAATAAACGCATTTCAAAGCGGGAATATTTCTCAAGCCCTTATTTTAGACGATAACTTAGCCGGATAACTCCATAAAAGATAATCAGACGTTGCTGCGCGATAATTTTCATCCCTCTGGAAACTAAACGGCTAGCCAGATGGGGATATTCTCGCGTGCGACGCGACAAGCGTAACTCAATAGCTTACAGTAGAATAGTGATGTGGGCGACAGCGACTCAATGGTTTACAGTGGAATAGTGGTGTGGGCGACAGCGACCTGTCGCCCGCACCACTCGTCCACTGTAAGCTATTGAGTTACGCTTGTCGCGTCACACGCGAGAATAGCTCCATCTTGTTACCAATTAATGGAACAATCTCTGATACGTTATCCTACAGTACGGGATATTGAACACAAGGGAAAGTTTCACATTCAAGGCTTATTGTGCGATAGCTTTAGATACCCTTGAAAACCCCTTCTGTGTCCAGCCGTGAAACTATACTGTCAAAATGCTGTACGTGTTTGAGGGGGAAAATTAACTGTTGAGCAACGTCGTCACTGTAAAATACAGTACGGCAGTTCTCTAAGCCTTATATCTCTCGAACAGCAAAAAATGCGCCTATTCTTGGGGGACGGGGGGATACGAACGCGGGGAGAAGGCAGTAGAGACGATTGTTTAAACCATAAATTTATGATCTTGTCTAGATCGTAATCTCTTTATAGCCCAGAGAACGACAATGAAGTACGAGCAAGGAAAAGCAGAGGCAAGCTACAATAACGTTGATTTTTTTCCCGGCACACAAAATGCCGAAGTTTCGCTTCTTAGAAGTCTTCGGTGTTGTCCACCGGGCTCGTGAAAGCAGAAAAAAACGCAAGACAAAAGCAAGACGACACCGAATTGAGTTTGCTTCCTCAAGGTATGTCTTACCGAGTGCTTGAAATTGAATCCATTGAGAAGAATTTATGGCATCATGTTCTCCATGCCCCACTACATTCGCAAAATCCCTCCCTTTCTTCTTACGAGCTTTGTGAGAGAGCTCTGACCAGCTCCGACTTCAATGATCGGCGCCTGCTGGCGTTGAGGGCTGTTGAGGCTGGTAAAGCTCAAGGGGTCTTGGACTAAGGACTCCTCCGGATTGCTAGCGTTACTTTGAGCGGAAAAAATTATACTAAAGGCGGAGCAGCCAGTGGAGCACATTAGCAGCGCCTAACGAATGAAAAAAAAAATAAAGAGACTGCAAGCGAAACGTAAAAAAAAATCCCGTCTGAGATGCAAGAAGAAAAAAAAAGAGGAATTCGAACGGCCGGAGGTTACGCACCTTGCGCTGAGGGCCCAAAAGAGTTGAAACGAAAACAACGACAAAAGGCCAATTTACAAAGCTGCCCTGTTTTGAGAGTTTCGCACGAAAACAACGCGAACAGTGCTGAGTCGACAGCCGGCATTCCAGGGGCAGAGGAATTTCAGAGACGGCTTTAGACCTCTCGACCGCAACGCCACGAAGCGAAGAGACAAGGTGCCATCCTGCAGAGTTCGTACGTGTTAATGTAAGCGACGGTCGTAAACAAGCGGAAAAGCCAAGAAGGGGTCATTAAGGGGCACGCAGCGAAAAAGTTAGTACGTAGAGACAACATAACAAAGACAAGAAAAGTCTACATCCGGGCACGCGGAAACAGAAAGAAGGAGGAGTGCACAAATCGCTTGCGTCACCACACCATTACGCGTTGTTGCTTCCCTTCATGACGCGAAGACACGAAAAGAATACAATGCCTGGTAATAGAACGAATGTCTTGCAGCATTGTCGTTTGGGGCCGTTCTCTTTCTTGAGTTATTTCGCCAAACAAAAGCAGCACTAGGCTTATACAGTGGTGATGGCTCCGTAGAAAAAGAAGCACTTTGGCCCGTTGGGGACCGCCTAAATTCCAACCCACGAAAAACAGCAAAAGAATGTCGTGGAACAGCAGCTCTGAACTGAATGTGCAAAGAGGGAGGGATTTTGTTCCATTTCGCTTTTCCCCGTTATGAGAAAAAAAAAAAAGATTTAGTTCTCCTTTAGCTCTGGTGGAACGAGAACGAAGTAGTTCAAGAAGGTTTGTAACCCGTTATGAGCATGCATGCGGTACGTATACAGGTCGATTTGCCAAGTTTTCTTTTTAAAAAAATCTGCGAGAGTAACGACTAACATTTCCGCAGACGGACACTATTTTCGGGAGACTGCGTAACTTCCGGCCGGTTAAGTACCAAAAACTTCTCTGCCGCTTATTTAACAGTTGTAAGTTACACAGTGTGCGAATAACAGCATCTGCGTTTTTAGATGCGACTGCATCTCATTCACTCGCCTTGTCCATGCAGCGTCGGCGTTGTTGTCGTCCGCCCCTCCCCTATTCTCCTCGCCGCGCGAGCTGCGCTCTCCGCCGCTCACCCCCTCTCCTCTCAGATGCCCCTCTCTCGTCCACACCCCTCCCCCTACACTATAAAAAAGTAATAGTTAGCGGCGCCCGGTTTCGATCCCACGACCCTGTGGGCGGAACGCGAGGTACATGGTGCTCTTCCCACTGAGCCACAAAACCGAGACAGAATCAAACGCTACGAACGCGCCTTATATCCTTGACTTATTCAAACTACGTCAAGAAGCTACTGATACAACGCATGATGGGCAATGATTAACACTTGCAATAACAGAAAAGAAGCTCCCACTTACAGCAGCAATAATGGAGTAAAGGTCGTTGCGACAGCGAAGCCCCAAGCATACCACTTAGAGAGATTGACCAAGATTGGCCAATAAAACATAATAATAATCATAAAACACAATAATCATACGCGTTCCCGACACGTTTCACGCGATTTCAGAATCAATCCGACGGAAACACCAAGCGAACCCCACGATGCGTCGCATCTACACAGGGTTCCCCTCACGGGGAGGTGGGCGAAATTTTGTCTGTCACAGCCTTCGTCTTAAAAACATAGTGGAGGAAGCTAGAACCCTTGGCTTGGCATGTCACTCTTTTTTATCATACGTCGGGGGTTCTGAAGACCTACCCTCTGTTCCGGGTGTATTGATTCTTCCTGCTCAACTGGCCGATTAAATATATTGACGAGGGTGGTTTAAGCCAGTGGTCCTCAAATGGGGAGTCCGCGGACCTAAGGGGGTCCGTTAAGGCAATTCAGGCTCGCGCGCACGCACGCACGCATGCACGCACGCACGCATGCATGCACGCACGCACGCACGCATGCACGCACGCATGCACGCACGCACGCACGCACGCACGCATGCATGCACGCGCACACACACACACACACACACACACACACACACACACACACACACACACACACACACACACACACACACACACACACACCGGGAAGTTCGTTTTCCAACGCTTCGCCCTGAACAGACACCTCGAGCCTCGGAGTTCTCGTTCGTGGACCTGAAGAATACGCCATGCACATGTAACTTTCGCTTCAAATAAAAAAACAACGGAAGAACAACCGATTGCGTTTCCGGCAAATACAGCTGTTTGTGATGATGATGATTGTTGGATTTTGATGGCATAAGGCCAAATGGGGCAAACAGTGCCAAGAAGACTGGTTAGCTATCAAAGCTGCAAGGGAAAATACTAAAATCAATATGCAGGAACAAATACAAAATCAAAGACAATGAGGTTGGTTGCTATAAAAGGCTATGTTGTGACCATGCGCCATATGAAATGAGGTGTAGAAATTTAACTTCTTATAGAACATTAGAGAGAGGTTTGACAGAAAACTCAGGATTGTCCCCTGAAAAGTACGATGGGTGCGGTGGAATGTGTCATCTGTACAGTTAAGGGAAATATGTTTGTCGTCTTTTGTGCTTTTTGTGCGCCCGAACCATCGTTCCGCGTAGAGGTTTACACTCAAGGCCAAGAAAAACAATTGTACTGTACGCCTCATTTTATTGCATGAACGTTTTGTTGATGCCCTCTGGTGTCATTATGGGTTCCTTGTTCTCTGTGGGCTCCTCTGCTGCGGTCTTCTACAAGGGTTGGAAAGCGTCCTCCTCGGTGGAGGTCTAATTGCCAGTTACTTTTTTTCTTGTTTCCGCTCTACTCAAGCCGTAAGGTTTAAGAAAACACCTCGGTCTTCTTCAGGGAAGATAATCATTTTAGCGACCTCCTTTCCAAACGGCGAGGGAAGGCGTGTGGTGGAAAGTAGGAAGTGGAGAGGATATAGGAATGAGGAAAGCCGCAAAATTGGAAAGCGTAAACTGTACGCTGGCCTTTAACGCTATCGCTGTTTGATAATTTTTCGCAATAAAGCCAGTAACAGTAATTTCAGTTGCAGTTGCAAGCTCTTCTAGCTTAAAAGTAACTAGTTAGAGTTACAAGTTACAGGATAAAGTAACTAGTTACCGGTGACGCGTTACAAGTAACTAGTTACTGCCCAAGAATGGTAGAAGGTGATGGATGGCACAGAGGACGTCGCAGAAAGGCTGCTGTAGAGGACACGTGGGGGATTATGGGGGTATTGCAACAGGGTACACAGTGGGTTCCGAGAGACTGGACAACAGGCACGATAAGGCCACTAACCGGAAGGAGGGCTGAAATCATAAATTACGGTCGCAAAGGATGGACTAGGGCATTGCAAGGCAGCAACGGATTTAGGAACACGGGAGAGAAAGAGAAAATTTTTAATGAGCAGGACAGGTCATGGATGATGACGGATGATTAGTCCACTGACTTGCTACGCCCGATGGGCGTGAAGGTGATATGAAAGGTTCGCTTACATCCACGAGAAAAAAAAGAAGCAAAACAACCACATGACCAATAATTTACAATGTTCTGTCGACTCCAGTGTCTCGAAGAAATGTTAATACCGCTTTTGTAGAGCTCCGTGCTGATCCTAAAGTTAGCCATTAGTCAAGAGGTTAGCGTGAAGAGACCTACGTGGATAAGGGCATAAGGGCCGGCTCGGAAAAGCCTCCACGGTGTCTGTCTAAATGGGAGATGCCTTACTGCAGATGATGATGGAGATGATAATTGGCAATTATTTTCCTTTCTGCTACTCAAGGTCACAGCCAATCACGCTGAGGCGGGGGTAAGCCCCAGGTATCGAGGAAGAAGAGAAAGGCTGGCGCGTGAGCGCGAGAGTCAGTCACTGCAAACGTTTTATCGCGGCTACTACTACTGCTGCCACTTCGACCACCACCCACCAGACCAGATTGGTCTGATAATACTTACCTGTGCGATACACACAACCGGTAAGTTCAGCCTAGATATTTCCGCATTTGTGGCAGTTACCTTTGATCTGTGTGTATTTATCAATGTTGTAACGGGTAGGCGTTCAATTGGGTAGAATCAGTTGCTGTTGCTATTACTTTTTGGCTAACAAACCGCGCTTAGTCTTGCCGCTTTTCTTTAAGTGCGGAGAAAATTAGAAGCCCGGCTTGTTGTAGCTCGTCCGTGGTCACGACGTCAAGCCCCAAACAGCGGCCTCGAAAAGAAAACCGAGTTTCCTGGTCGGTATCAAACCTGGGTCCCTCGCGTGACGAAGCTAACGTCTATCCCATTGCATCACAAAGGCACACGTTATTCATATGCAAAGTGTTGGGGGTGATCTTTGTCGGTGCTGTTTCCACGGAGGCTGCCAGTGCTACACCGCAAAGTACGCAATAATATAAAATAAGAGCTTCACGAATTGAAACATCATAACCCCAATATAATGAAAACTCAATCCAGTGTCTATTTACACGCCTTTTAAAAGACTGCGGTGCCCTCTCTTGACTATTGTCGGTATCAACGCCAGGCTGACACTGAAACTGGTCAAGAGAAGGCCCTACAACCCCTCTTGGCGGGAGAGTAGGAGCAGCGCCGCCCGTATCAGGTAATGTTATGGAGAAGGCGTTGGTAGGATAGGGCTATAAAGACAACCTGCGAATAGTCAGTCTTTCCTGCCATGGCCACTAATTTCCAACAGCTTTCACGTTGAGTGGCACTGCCTTATTTTCTTTATTTGGTGTCGCTTTTAGTCGCCTGCCAGTAGCAGTGTCTCATGAAGACATCAAGCGTTGCTCGAAGGCCCGCACTAAACCCGCGCGTGCGTTGTGGTTGACGTACCCGGTTGTCTTCTTTGAAGTTCGTTATTTGCGCACTTCGCTTTGCACGCCCATGTGTGCGATATTTCGGCGCACGTTGAAGATCCCCAGGTGGTCAAAAGTAATCCGGAGCCCTCCACTACGGCGCGCCTCATCGCCTACGTTGCGTCGGCGCGTTAAACCCTACAATCAATCAATCACTTCGCTTTACTGCGTAGCAATTTACGCTGAAAAGACATCTGTCTCCTGTCTGTAGAGACGCACTTGTAGCCACCGGGGTGCTCAATGCCTCACGAAGAAGCCTCTGAGGTATTTTAGCTTAACAAACAGAAAAAGAAAACGATGAAAAATTCACGTTGTCTGGATAATGTGAGGTCGTTGAAGTTCCAATCTCGCCACGCAAGGTATTCTAGAATTACGTGTTGGCATGCCCTCTCAACCAGTCTGGGTTATAGCAACGTCTTCGCTTATTTTGTAATTACAAAAATATAATTTAAATTTACTCATTTTATATTTAGTCTACGTCTGGCGCATTATAACCGAAAGGTTGCTGTGCCAAAAAACCACAACTTTTCTTTCTTTTCTTCCTTATATTTAGTCATGAATAAAAATTGATTCATTTTATAACATACTCAGCTTTTTTGCTCAAAATTCCGACCTCTCAGGATCCTAGCAAAACCACTTCAGGGAAGTGATATTTGGCATAAAGCAAAAAGCCAGCGTGGAGATGAAAACTCTAACATAACTTTCCAGGTTACTGAATACTTTTGTGTAATTCGCTGTAAAATCTTACTCCCCATGCATTTGTATGGGATAATTGTCATGGTTCTGGATCTTAGTTGCGCTACGTGCAATACTTGAAACTGTGAACGAAGCAAGTTTTCACCCCCAATGTTAGCTGCGCGCAAACATTGCTGAATTGCTGAATAGCTGAATAGTTTGCTGAATAGCTACAGAGTACTTCCAGTTGAAAGAACTTCCATGAGCGGTCAAAAGATTCGGTCAAGCTTTCTGTGTAATGTTATCGTTATCCCCACAAAGAACAATTATCACTCGGTCATAGAAGTATCTACAAAGTGTTCGTTTATTTTCGGTGCGAGTCATTTATTTCGTCGTCGTCGTCGTCCGATGGTACGACTACACACGGTAAATCTTCGCCCAGCGCGTCTTCACCCCGGTAAACCTCGACTTCTTCATCTGTCCCGGGTGAAACCTGTGCATTGTCCAGGAGCACCTCGGTTGATTTGTGCCCTTCTGTTTCTATAAACGTATCACAGAAGTCGACCGCAAACTGCATATTCTGTTTCCATCTAGGGATCTTCGCGATCTGAATAAAGACCGTCTTGTGATCGCTGTGGTAGACTGCAAGTGGCATGTCAATAATTTGAACGCAGCCAAAGGCAGATTACCAAAGAGCGCCGCGTATCCAAAACCTTGCTAGTAGCGGTGTACCGCGCCCCTTACGGGTGGCGACGCGAGTCCCGCCAGAATGTGGTGAGGCAAAGCTAGGGTAAAGCTATGGTGCTGGCGCGCGAGATGACGTCACCGCGCGGCGAAGTTTTCTTGCGCACGTTCGCCGGCCCAACAACCTGCTTAAATAGAATCGCGTTAAGAAAGGCAGTCGTATCTTTCCGGAATGAGGCATGCCAGTCCCATTTGTTGCAAGTAGGTTCGGTTAAAGAAACGTTGGCGCCAGTTCTTGTGCAAAACAAAGCCCGAACCAGCGGTAGAATTATAGCGAAAACGCCATTCTTACAAAGTCACTTTCGGAAACTTGCAATGACGAAAAATTCCTGAGAACTTTTGATATGCCTCCACAGTGCATGCTGCGCGATTACCTCTGTAGGGGACCTGTGTGACGGCATTACCGGAAGTGATGCTACTTCCTGTTTACACGTGACATTTGACGTAAATTTTCGTTGTAAGATCACGGGGTGTTTTTGAAGGATTTTTGTCAAGGCGTACAATGATAAAGAAAGGATTGCTGCTGCAATATCGTTTTCTCTTCATGCCGGCCATGATGACAAGCTGATCGCCCTTACAAATTGTAATCGCAAAAACAAAATGGTGACGGGACAGGTCGAGACGCTCTGCAAAAGAAGCGTCGGGCGGGAACGCGTAGAGCCGCGCTTGACGTCTCTTGGCAACTTAAACGCTGGACATCCTAGCAATGGTTAGACTTCCGGTCTATAGCCGCCGCAGGGAGCTATATCTATGTAGAGGAACTATAGAAACGGTGTGAACGAAGTGCCACCGCAGCCAATGACGTTGTAGTGTCTGCTGACGTCACTCCTCTGCAAAGGCTTTTTCTCGTTTCCGATTCTTTGTCGCTCTCTGTACGCGATTCGACGGCGCAATTTTTTCGCCAAACTGCTCCATATATTGGTCACGCAAACAAAATGCTAATAAATTCTGCTCTTCTGTGCGCGGCTTTAAGGTTACGTCACGCAGACGATGCAAGCGGTGAGCCGTAGTCGGATGTATCGACGTTTTCCCTACGGCTCTCTTTCTCGCCGCCGAGTCAACTCCGCGGCTCCAGGAGCGTTGAGGAGGGCGGGTGGAGCGGACCCTTGGTGCACTCGGTACAAGCTCGTCTACGTTAACGTCTTCCTCGTCAACCTGCTCCTCTTGGCGGCTGTCTCGTGGGTTATGTTCAAGGAAGAACCGCCACAACAGGAGTCACATGAGAAGGTAATAGATGCCCTGGAGAAGGTTGAGAAGGAAAACAGGAGTAAACAGCTCTGTTGGAGTACGGAAAAGTTCTGTCTTACCAGAACTCGTTGCTGCAGATGACTATACTTTGGCAACAAGGAGTCGTGTCAGAGTTAGAAGTAGTTTCATTCTTGCGATAAGCAGGTTACAGTCATAGCGTATACAGATTGAGATCGCATAGTCGGGGATGAAATCGGCCTCTCCTATAGCAGTGAACGAAGAAGAAATAATTAAGGCAGTGAAAAACAGCAGTGAAAGCAACGAAAGAGAAGTCGACAAAAGAATTGCTAAGTAAACCTGGGTTACAAGGAAACATTAGGCAGAATAAAAAACTGTTGTAATTCAACTATCTTAAGCATTTCAGATGGTTATAAGTGAAAAAAAAATGCACAGAAGTCACATCTCCTTTCGGCAACGTGCGAGAACCTTGATGAAACACTTTTTGCATTTTTTATTCATTTTGCCCTAGCGCCCTTGTGTGGGTGTCATAGGAATAGGGGTGAAAAAGAAGACACCTTGCAACATTAAAAGCAGCAACAGTCATGAAAATGGACATACAAACAAATTCATGCGGAAATTCCTAGTTGCAAAATAAGAGTACACCAAATGGGGTACAAGAATTATCCAATTTCAAAAATGATAGGTTTATAAAATGGCACATATTCAAAATGACAATGACATTGAAAAAATCTATCAGGCTCTGTAATGATATAAACATTAAAAATTGATTTATACCTTGAGGGATAACTGTGACTCTTTGATAAATGACTCGTGGTTAATGAGGGGGACGATGTTACCTGGGAGATGATTCCAGTTACGGTAGCAAGTAAGAGTGGCGACAACAAAAATAGGTTGGTACGTTCGAATGTTGGCTGCACTTTGAATGCATGAACCAAACGGGCATAAACGCTACGCGCGGGTTTTATGTGCGAGCAGCGAAAGAAGACTGGCTGTGGTATATCCTACGAAAAGCTGACAAAACGCCATGAAGCCGGCGCTGTTGTAGATGTGGTGAGTTCAGAGATTTTTTCATTTCTGTTATACTTGATGTTCGTGGGTAGTTCCTGAGAAATAATCGGGCAGCTTTATTTTGGAATGCTTCAAGTTTATTTACGAGATACGACTAATGGGGGTTCCAAATTAGTGCTACATCTATTATGTCTGATCGAACAAGTGTTTGGTAGGCCAGATACGACTGATGGGGGTTCCAAATTAGTGCTGCATATTGTATGTTTGATCGAAGATGTGTTTGGTAGGCCAGAAGCTTTGTGGTTGTGTTAGCTGAATGCAGCTTGCACCTAACGAATCTGCGTGATTTAGATGCTTTGCTGGTTGTAGTATCGATATGATGGTTTCAGGTTAGATGAGACGTTATGTGGACTCCCAAGTATTTTACCATGGCTATGGTTTGTACAGAGCGCCGTCACTATTGAGAAAATAGTGACGGGGCTCTGACGCGCTAATTTTGGTAAATGTTATGGCGTATGTTTTGGGCACATTTTGTTCCATCTGCCAATCCCTGGAATATCAGAATAGCAGAAATCAGGAAATAGAAGAAATAATGAGGCTGATGACCCTGTACATCCCTCACTCTAAAACTTGACTGGCCATAGAAACAAAAATCTGAAAGAGACTTGAACCAAATAAAAAATGTGTAGAGAAAGAGACACTTGGTATGATGGCATGACTAGGATATGTAGCGGCATTTACTAGAATGCGCTTTTTGATGCTTATTGTGTCCTTACAGCTACTGTATTTCGTCGGCATAGACTATAACAAATCATCTTCTTAACTGCCGTAAATTATCATATCACAGCAGTTGTGTGAGGAAAGAACAACAGGTGACCCATTCGGCTAGGTGAATAGCAGAAGAGGGAGAGGAGAGCAATAAAGAAGAAAACAAAGATGTCGATGGAGGGATGTTACGAGGATTGCTGGGCAAGGAATTGAAACTCCGGATATGGGCGGTTGAAATTTATGAGAGAGGTCTTCGCTATGCGGTGCAGATACATACCATGCTGCTAATGATGATGATGGTGACGGTAGTGATGTTGGTCACGTAACAGCCAATTCTGGGACAGTTTTCCTTCTTTCCCTTGCGGTAAAACTGTTTGGATACCTTCACCGCAGCACACACTTGCGTGCTGTGGAGCATCATCTAAAGGCAACCTTTTGTATCATGCTAGAGGCATGATGAACACCTTCTCTAAAACATCCAAAGCAGTAAAACTATTTCAGCAGCCTTCAGGAGCCGCGTTACTCGTGGTGCCGGAACTTTTCCCGAGGGGTTTAATTTGGATGCGCTCTGTTATGATCGGCTTTGCGCACAGTTATTACCCGTGGAGTTTTTGCGCTCGCAGCCAATCATGTCAGACCGCGGGAGAATTCAACCGCGCATGAGAACGTTTAGCGTACAGGAGAATAACGCCTCTGATGCCTCATCCGAAGTCAGCAATGCGTGCTACAGAAATCAATTCATGGCTTGACCCCTAGATCAAGGTTACTAGTACGATATGAGACTCGAAGGACAGACTAGTAGGGAAGATAAGGTAACTTCGTCTCGTCGACATTCTAACGACAGGAGGCCTCTAGAAAACCAGACAGTTCGGGTAGTTGGTAGTGATTCTTAAACATTTTAAGTAGCGGAAACTTGACACGGACACCAGAAGAAGAAAATAGACAGAGCAAAGCGCCACGATCGATGTTGTTCCAATTCTTCAAGTGAATCTTCGCGCACTGCACTTTTCTCTTTTGGTACATTCAGGGGCTCGAAAGATCCGCTTCACGGACTCGTGGTGGCGCTGGAAGCCTCAGCCACCCACTTTCACCGAGGCGGAAGAACCGGCATGCCACGAGTCTGCACGATTCAGATAAGGTTGAACCGAAGCACCTCAAGTACGTGTCACACTAAGTACGTGTCGGTTCATGGCGTCAGTTACATCAAGAACTGGCCCCAACTCTGAAATAGAAGACCTGTAAATAGAAACCTAGAGCCTGGCATTTGTAGACGTTCGCAGCCATCTTATCCAGGAAGGGGGTTACGGTGGATGCCTCAAGGTTCTCACATGAACACATTAAACGCCCATTTTGCGAAAAATCGGGCTCCCGCCGTCGCCGTTGGCATCAACGACAGAAAAGCGGTTCTTCGAGAAGCGTTACCAAACATGGAAGGCGGTGTTCAGAGTTATTAAGATGGCTTTCACTGACGTCACTCTAACTTCCGCGTTGTCGCACTGTGTGCACAATGGAAGCCTGCGACCTTGTCTTCCACTCTTATCTCCAGCAGCGCAGATGAAGCTTGGAGCGGTGGACCATAAAGGGTAACGGCGTCGTCATGTTTAAACTATTAGCTCGAGCTACGCAATAAAATGCAGACACGAGTTCACCAGCATGCTTCTAGGCAACGAAAAGTCACGCGGAAAGCGGAGAGATGCAGCCGCGGCTGTGAGTGCGATATTCGTTCGGGGCTATACAAAGCGCACTCCGCTGACCTTGCACAGCGGCGCAGCCGCCACTGTTACTCGCAGTACAAAACTAGAAGAAGTGCTTGGCTTGAGTTCATCGGGATGTTAACGGTTTTTAAAAATCTTAAGAAGTGCTTAGGTGCACTTAAGCGCCCGGTCCTGCGGTTCCACGACGCCGTCGTCCCTCGTTGTAGCCGAACGAAGGAAGGGGACACCGAAGACAAACCAGCAACAACGAGCAGAAAAGCGGGAGGGGGGAGGAGAAGTATGGCGAAAGGGTGAGAGGGAGGGTGGTTAGCGGAGACAATTGATTTTCTATGATGTGGAAGGCTTGGCCACTGAGGTAACGCAGCATGTGATGTGAGAGTTGACAAAGGAATAGCACAGAGTCGTGAGCGTGTCAACAAAAACTTATGAACGCGTTTTGATTAGCGCCCATATTCCATGGGCCATCTTTCTTATACAAGCAGCATGACAGTTACACAGTTACACTTGAGGTTATATATTAGATTTACGTTTAAAAATGTTGAGTTATCGCTTTACCTCCCTCTTCTGTTGTAAGCAGGTGTTAGCCAACGCTGTGCGTTGCGAGTACCTTCCATCGTCCTGTTATAACAACTACAGCATAAGCAAGCTCACGAAACTATCGCATTAACTCAGACCACCGAATACCTATTACATATATTTTTATTGACAGACAGTCTGGTTTGCGGTTTGGCGAGCCACTTCGCACAGGAGAGTTCAAAGCCCTGCATGTATGTTTTGATCGGACATAATACGCAAAGCCCGTATACTCAACTTGACATTTTTTTCTTCTAGCAACAAACCCGAGGCCACTGAACACCCAGTCGACAGGCCTGGAACACACCAAGACTACACGACTGTTCGCCGTGCTTATCACAACGTCAGCAGTCTCCAGATGACTATCAAGCTAACAAGCTCAACGCAATCGTCCACCACCGTATCGACTACAATACCCTCAACTCCGGAAACGACCCAAGAGGAACACGATTTGGCTGGAATAAAGTATACTCTCACAACAATTACAACCACAGCTCTGCCCAGTATCAAGACCGCGACCATCGTACCAACAGCCGAGAGCATCTCCCTAACTCCTGAGGTAGTTACTCCCTCAAGTGTGACGTCTACTACTACCACAACGACCGAGGAGGTCTTCAACTTCGATGTCGAGAGCAGCCCGTCTTACAATGTCGTCTGCTACTTCAACCACACGAGCTACAAGCGAGCAAAACCAATGTCCTTCCGCACAGGCCACATCCCCGTCCCCTTTTGCAGCCACATTATCTATGCTTCACTCGGGGTGAACGAGGATGCTGAGCTCGTGCCGAAGGATCCTGTCTTTGATATAGAGCAGGGTGGATTCGCCAAATTTGCGGCTATCAAGAAACGCCACCCTAAGGTGTCTGTTATGGTGGCCATCGGAGAAGACAGTGGTGACTCGAAGGCCTTCCTGCAGATCTCCAAGTACAAGCAGGACGCCGTAGCTCTTGCACGCAATGCTGCATCCTGGCTTTTGGACAACCGATACGACGGCTTAGTGATTCAGTGGAAGATGCCGGCAAGTCGACATGACGTCAGCGCCACCATGGGGCCGTACTACAAGGCGAGGTTGCGGATGATCGTGGCCGCTCTCCGGGACTCACTGGGATCCAAACCCGAGATATTCGTCACGGTGCCTAACGACGAAGAACTGCGCCAGACGTATTTCGACGTCCCAGCGCTGTCACGACACGTCAATAGGTTCCTGGCCGTGGCTAACTGGCTCTTGCCTCTGGAAGGCAGGACCGGAAACGGTGCGAGATCGAAGGTCACGTCATTGCCTGACCCTATTAATGACGTCCTCCACACACGACACACGCTGGTCGGAGCCGGCAAGGTTGAGATCTATCACAAGTTCTGCTTCGTACTGGACGTCGGGGCTCGGACGTACACACTTGCGCGGTCAGGCCACCATGACGTGCACGCGGCCATCTTGGGTCCTGGTAAGCCGGGGCCGTACACCGGACTGCCGGGTACGATGGCATACTACGAAATCTGCAACGAGACGTGGGCCACCACCGTCAAAGGAACCTTCGCGTCGTACGTGGCTCGAGACGACCAGTGGGTTGGTTACGTGGACGTCAGCAACTTGGAGCGTCTTCTGCGCATGGTGCTCTATAAACACAAGGCGTCTTGCATTGGTATATGGGACGTGTCGCTGGACGACTTTCGGGGCGTGTGCGGCGACCCGTTCCCGTTCACAAAGGAGATTTCGGCTTGGAAAGAGAAGAGCATTAAGTTCCGGAGACGGGCTTCAGAGAATAACCAATAAACTATTACGGAATGAGCTCAGATGAATACTTTGCTTTGGTCGTAACGTAGAGAATTTGTAGTAGAGAAATGCTCTATGCTGTAAAGCAAATGCTCCACGGCTTAGGAACAAATAAGCTTCCCATATCGAGAGAATAAGCCTTAGTCGATCGCGTAATAACGGCTAATTTATTTGCTTGAAGGTTCGGTTTTATTGTTTTGGTGCTTGGATGGTGAAACCAGCTGGATCCTTTTGTCGAGATGTCTGAGGCCGCCTTGCGCGGCACTTGCTTGTCAGAAATCCACCTTCTCGGCGAATATTTTCTCTCCTTCACGCCTGTCCTGCGCGAATATTTTGGCAGTGTCGCTTGGTGCACCTCTCAGCTAGTACAATACGCAAAGCGCTTTCTCTTAATCATTACCCGCTTGCCTGCATCTTCTCAATGACGCAAAAAGTTGTCGTTTGCACTCGTTAACAGTATTATTGCCTCTCTTTGCGACATGCACAATTTGTAATCTTAAAGCACGATTCATTGAATTTTAATTCACGGATTCATTATGAGAGCATTGAGTTGGTAAAACAAACCCATGTGTACATGTGGAGTAGGCGAAATTTGTGACTAATAATAATTTTATAATTTTCAGCGCAGCTGCATGTGGGACGTAATCAGTTTGTAGTAGGGGCTACGTGGTAGCGCGCCAAAGCCAACTTCGTCGCAATGCCAGCGATGTGCAGAGATGCAAATGCCTCACTATCGGCCGTCTCACTCACTCACTCACTCACTCACTCTCTCTCTCTCTCTCTCTCTCTCTCTATATATATATATATATATATATATATATATATATATATATATATATATATATATATATATATATATAGCGAATCAGAATTGCAAATGAGGGGCTGATTGAATTAACACAGAAATAAGGGTTGGTAGTCAAGAAAACCACGCAAAGCAAAGGGGAGGATGTGGTAGGTTATTGAAACAGACAAGGAATTTGGAAAGACCGAAAGAATGTGGAGAAAAATTCTCGCTGGGTGGGTTGCGAACTCACGACCTCCAGAATACGCGTTTGGTGCAATGACGACTACACTACCGGCGGGCTATTTTCCCCTCCACTTTCAGGGGCATTTATGTTAAGATATTTTTTGTTTCCTGCGCTTGGGGTGGTAGCCAGCGCCACTCCGACTTCTCGGGGTGAAGGGGACGTTCTTTTTTACCCCCAGTTCATGAATCGAGCGTCTACGACATGTCGAAAGTGGTCAACCAGCGTTTAACCCTCTTAAGGTACCTATGGCACCAAGACTGCCAGAACAGGAGCCCTCGCTATGCATGTAGCGAATAAGAAAGGGAAATGAGGGGCTCATTGAAAGGAATACAGAAATAAGGATTGGTAGTCAAGAATGCCAGGGAAAGCAAAGGGGAGGATGCGGTAGGTCATTGAAAAAGATAAAGAATTTTTGGAAGAAAGAAAGAAAGGAAAAAAAACTCCCCCCACCTCCCCGAAGGGGATCGTGCGGAAATGCGAATGCATTGGGTGCACCGATGAGTCCGCTGCGGCAAGCAGTCACGGAGAGAGGCGCGCGCTCCACTGCATTTATATATATTTTTCCGAGCGCAGCGAGTGGAGAGAGGGTACGCGGAGAGGAGAGAGAGACCCGCGCAACACGCCCGCCCCGCGCGCGAGCTTTCTCCGCCGAGCTCCGCGATGCGAGCGCCCTCACACGCCGAGCGCGCTCCTCCTCTCCCCTTGCCCTCCGCTACTCCCGCCCGAGCTACGACGTGCTCCGGTTGCTAGGCGCGCCACAGCTGTTGCTAGGCGCACGCCGGCCAACGCACGACAACCCCCGACTAAGAAATGCATTCGCATTTAAAAAATGCCCGCCTGGTGGGATCTGAATGGGATTATGTATCCGAGCCTAGAATATATATATATGCTGGCTCCGCAAATGGAACGTGTGACGATCGTTAATTGCGATGATTTATGGTGACGGAGGTTAGTTGCCGCAAATGTTTAAACTGTAACAAATTTCTGGCAGTATATAATGTTCTCAGCCTTTTTTGGGCCGTCCACTCATCAAGAGGCTTCGTTCATAATGCGAAAACCAAATAAGTGTGTTAAAGATAGACGACGATAGCAGTAACAACGAGTGGACGTATATATTTATTTCCAACGTTTACTTTTTCCGTTAGGGTCTGATACAAATTGGTGAATGTTGCAACCTCCCCACAAAAGACCATTTTGTGTGATACTGGCGCGACTGAAATCGTCTTCAGGCCATCCTCGTAGCGCCATCCACGTAGACATCGACTACCACACAACATCTAAATCAGGGGTTTCCCCAGGCATCGAATCAAGGGGGGGTGTCTCAATGGCTCTGGGGGAAGGGGGGGGGGGGGTTCATAAACTAGAAAAGCTGTTTTTTTATCTCACTAGTTCAATAATAGACGTCTGTTAACCAAACGCTCATCCCCGTGACGTACGTTTTTCATTTTCTATATATATATATATATGTATATATATATATATATATATATATATATATATATATATATATATATATATATATATATATATATATATATATATATATATACACACACCTGAGAGGCGGTGCTTTCTATTCAATCTAAAAAAAAGAAATTTAGAGAAATTAATTTTTTACCATGAAAGGTCCGTATTCAGTATCTTTTTTTTAATTTCTCGCCATTTTTCAACGTATAAGGACATTTTCGAACTTGTTACCAGGGCCAGTGACGAAATTTGAGTTCTTGAACTAATGTTTAGGTAGTACACGAGTTATGCAGCACTTATAAATCAGGCACCGATTGTACGCTCCCGATTTATTAAAACGCCAGGATTAGCTTCCGTAGCGCTTCGCCTCGCCAAATTGCCCATTTTAAATGAACATGCTGAAAGAGCTTCTGCAAAGATTATGGTTGTAAACAAAGAACGGCATCGAATCAATGAAGAAAGTAAATTATGTGTGTGGTTACTGCACTTAGTTCAAGTCAAAGGCGGCCTCAGTCGAAGTAATTTTGGGTGAGTGCTTGTCGATGTATGCTTTGCTCGTACCTTCTCACGGGCTTGTTCTTAGCAATGCTGGTAGCAATGTGCTCGCAGCGTGGTCAGCCTCAAACCACTTTGCCCCTTTCCTTTGAAAGCCTTTTTTATGTGCGCATACGAACTTGCCACGAGCTGTCGAAAAAAAAGGAAATAAATACGTGCAACGCTAACAGCAAGCTCGGGGGGCGCACTTTTGTTTATTTTGCCCGAGGCTACTGCCAAGAATAGCAGACGGGCAGCCCGCGCATGCGCAGATCGATACTGAAAAAGGTCCATACAAGGACTGACAAGAGTGAAATTTGGGGATTCAAGGGGGGGTGTCCAGAAAAACTAGGGGGGGTCTACACACCCCCTAGGGAAGGTGTAGGGAAATCACTGAATTCTAAATCTTTGGTCTCAATGATGCGTAAGGTATAGCCTAATTATGGGTTACGAGTACGGCATGCATTCAGGACCTCCATCTGAAGCATCGCTTAACTTTCAACCAGCAAGGAGCAAACAAAAGGGTGACCCGCCACATAACCCAGGCTTTGTTCACTACTGGACAATGTGCGGATGCATTTTACGTTCGCCTCAGTGAGCAGGCGACGCTTAAAACTGGAAAGGCACTTCAGGGGCACCATGAGCATCATCATAAGCGAGACAAACTGTTTGACCATTTTGTCAGCCGAGATTGCGCGAAAAGGGTGTGATCATTGCTGAAGGATTGCCACCTTTGTTGCACGACTACTACTAATAAAAGGGGACCTGACAGTGACTGATCGTCTTTTCGTGACAATAGAGAGATGTTTGTGTGCACGAATAGTCATTCCGGGTTGGGGTTTATTGTGACGTTTGCCGCAAGAGCTGTAGACGTAAATTACCGCAATTCAATAGGCATCTGAAAATCGAGTAAGAAAAGTCCGTTCATGTTTTTATAGGCTGGAGGCTGAAAGGAAAGTTGGGTGGGGGCTCCAACACGTTTAAGGGTTCTATTAAAGCTTTCCGCTATTGCATGGGATGCAGTTAAAGTCCCAGTGTTGGTGCTGTGAAAGTATGGGATTAACGTGTCCTGCCGAAGGATGCAGCCGTGAGAGGAGTCATGCAGGGGAACACCTTCGCTCTCTTTGGGCAGTTCGGTTTCGTACGGGTTGCACTTCTCCTCTAGCTTCTCAGAAGCCAGATACCACTCAAGGGCTGCACGCCCTCCATGTCGCACCACTTTACCACGATCCGGACGATGGAGTCGGCAGCGGGTCTTTCCAGGCGCAACTTCGTTAGTGCTGGCGCTCTGTGTGTCTTCGCATGCTAAATTATGCTAAAGGACATATATAGCAATAACAGAACTCTGACATGAGCGCCTCCTTTTTTGCCCAACAGAAGTTTCAGCCTGTTTGAGGAAGGACCTTTCGCTCACCATCGTCAATAAGAAAAAAAATGACATTTCAGAGAAAGCAGTCAGTTTAAGAGATAATACGCAAGGAAAGATTAGGATGATGCAATAAGGTAACACAACCGGTAGCGATAGGCGGGACTCTAGGCAGAGCAAGACGTTAACATGGTGGAGGGATGATATCAGAAAATTTGGAGACAAAGAATGCGCTATGCATCACAAGACAGGAATGACTGGTGGAGGAACATAAATGAGCCGTCGAGGTCAGACAAACTATCCCCCCCGCCGACTTGCTATGCCAGATAGAGGAAACCACCACCACCATCATCATCATCATGATAATTATTACTCACCCAGAACTCACCCTCATCCCCACCACCATAATCATCCCCATCATTGTCGACGTCGTCGTAAAACTTGGTAGTAAAAGCCATAGAGTTTCATACTCATATAGACTAGAGGTAAATCTGGCGCTGCATTCGCGGGATGCCGTGGGCAGCGCCATTGCAGCTAGCGACGCTCCTCGCCTCCTTGTCTTAGCTACCCATATGGCTTCGTTTTTGTCTCGAAGCCAAAAGGGTAACTTTTTTCTTCTTCACTGTGCATGGAGCTTCTGACAATCACTGACAAATAAATATCTTTGGAGCTTCAAATTTATAATAACAAAACAAATTTGAATAACATTTTGCAGTAATATTGTTGCTTTTTTGCAGCCACAGCCAACTTTCCAGCCTGTTCATCAGCCATGCCAAGGACAAGTGGAACGTGCCTGCACGGTACATGACGGAACGCTCACTTAAGCGCGGCACCCTTAGACAGTGGCGACAGTGGCGCCAGATTTCCCTCTAGTATATATTAGTATGAAACTCTATGGTAAAAGCTAACTCACACACACGCATGAGCCCACTAATAGAAACGCACGCTAAAGGCGCACACACAATTAGGCGCAACAACCATATGACCGTAAATTTACGGTGTCCTGTCGAGTCCAGTGTATCGAAGAAGTCTTAACACTGCCTTTGTAGCCCTGCATGCCGTTCTTTAAGGATTCCGTGAGTCAGGAGATATGGGCGAGTAGGGGCGTGTTCCTTTTCAGCTCAAAACAGTAGAGGGCTTCGTCCTGCAGTGGAAGCATGAAGGCTGATGATGATGATGATGATGATGATGATGATGATGATGATGGACAAGAGAGAGAGAGAAATAAACGTTTAATAAAAACGTGCAAGTTTGGTGCTTGATGGCAGGGGCACCAGCCCTGTGGGGGGCGACCTTAGTTCGGGATGCCCTGGTCCTGATTGGCTGCGCGGGCTCTAGCGACGACGTCTTGTTGCGCCGCAAGGTCCGAGCTGTTCAGCCAGTCCACCCACTGTTAAGGATGGAAAATTATCCTTTTTTTTAGTGTAAATCACAGGCAATCCCCTGGAGGGGGTGTTCCCCAGGTTCTGAGGGCAGAAGAAAAAGAGTGACGCGTGGGTGCGAGCCGCGAGCACTGGAAGCGTTTATCGGCCCCACCGGTATTACAACTGCTGCCGCTTCGACCCCCGACGAAACGAGATTGACTTGATAGCACCTAATTTTGTGATACACCCCACCGGTAAGCAATTGCCTTTGGTACACATATTTTATCAACGTCGTAACGGATAGGCGCCTGATTGTTTCACTAGTTCGATACTTTTTCCGCATACAACCTATAGTGCTTGTCCCGTTTAGTTGCAAAACCGCGCTTGGCACAGCTATTGTTTTTATGTAATTTTATCGTTTTTGTTGCCTGTAGGCTGGAAAATGGCTGGAACGATAGCGTCACACACGCGTACGGCGTGGGTGAGCTACCCCTTTTTGAAGCGAAAGCTACACTACGCTACCTCGGGCAGTGTTCACGGGGTGACCGGTTTTGCCCTTGAGTGCTTGAGGTCAAACCACACCCCCTTCCGCAAGGGCCCGGCCCGGAGCAGTGGCCGGGACGGGAGAAGGATAGGCGGCAGGCGAGAGATAGGCTAGAGGGAAAGAAAACGTGCGTGAGAATCAGTGCGCAGGACGCAGCGGAGGAAGGAGAGGAGGCCTTTGCCGCAGCGATAAGCGCTCGCCACACAGAAATGCCATGTGGCCACGTGCGGCGCAGAACCCTTAGGGACAGAGGAAGATGAACAGTCAGCTGTGCTCGCTCGTACAGCAGCGAGGGTCAAACAACGCCGTGAGGCAAAAAGAGAAAAAATGTACTGTTTCGTACAGCTTCACTACCTACGTCTTACGAATTAGTGTGAGCTTCCTTCATGTTTGTATTTGATGTTCCTTATTACTGTGTTGGGCACTGCTGCGTCGTAGTTTGAACTGAAAAGATGTATGTTGTAATTCGTGATTTAAATTGACATTGCAGCTGTTTCCTGTGCGTATAAAACCTTTGTAGTCACGCCGTACTCACTGCCCGCACACCCTCTAAAGAAAGCTTCAGGTATTTTTAAATGATCGAACTGCTGCATGAGCTACGACGGGGAGCAGATTACAGCGTGAAGGTAGACAGGCTAAGATAGAACAGGGGACGGCACCTGTCTCGTGTTAGTCCTCGTCTGCCTTCGCGCTGCAACGCGTTCCTCAGATGAGTACCAACTTGACAAAAAACACGTTCTCCTGATCCGCGACGGGGTTGCCTCCGGAGAGCGACGGCATTGCTGTCTCAAGCTCGCCACGGAAAGTGTTGTAGATTTTCATTTCAACGTACTTTCCGCATTGGTTTGAGTGATTGCGTTGAATGATTTTACTACCTTAAATACTTGAATTGCCATTCCCCTCCCCAAGATATCAGGAGGAATTGCATTGGTTCTAAACGGGAGGACCGTTCGTTTCCAGTCTAGACAGACAACTGAATATAGCGGAAGTCGCTAGCGAATGCATTCACATTAAAAGAGAATGCAAGGCGCTCAGGTGTAACAACGCTGTAGGCAAGCCCTGGCGACTCCATTAGGAAATCGTTATCAGAGTTACTTGCGTCTAAGACAGCGCTTCGGCCGCGAGCGTGTAGTTCGGTCACCTGTCGCGGCTCCTGAATACTGGCTCGCTGAATATATTTTCGTCGCAGTGAGGGCGAAAAAGTTACGCAACTTCTGACAAATCGGCACTCGCACGTTAGGCCTTGGATACTTCGAAGAGTCTTGAGGAGAAATGGAAATTGTTTATTTATTTATTTATTTAACGATACTGCAGGCCAGAATTTTGGCCCTGGCAGGAGGGCCTACACCGTATACATACAAAATAATCAAGATTAGTAACAACAATCAAGACAACACGAAGACTATAGGAACGTTCAACCATCAAAATTTAGAATGTGGGACTCAAGCTCTTTCCTAAAATCAGCAGATTCAAAAACCTCTCGTGGCAAAGAATTGTATTTTCTTTTTTCTTTATCGATGCAATTAGCTAAATTAACCAAAAGGCAAGTCAACCCCCTGCCTTTTAAAACCAGTGTGCGTTGGCCGGGAGGACGAGCGCTCTAGCCCGTGTCACTTGAAGGCTAGAAAGCCTTCTAGAGAAGGAGGGGGCGAAAAGATTAGCCATTTCGCCTGCTATTTCGTTACCGACATTGCCACTGTGACCTTTAATGTAAGTTAACGTTATTTTGACCTGTTTTGCTATTTTGTTTAGCATTTATTTAATTCTAAATATATTTGGGTTCCGATTATTTGGATAGCTAATTGCTTTTAGGGTTAATAGGCTATCAGTATACAACTGTACGTTACCTTCTTTGAAGCTAGTTTGGAGATAGATAGATAGATAGATAGATAGATAGATAGATAGATAGATAGATAGATAGATAGATAGATAGATAGATAGATAGAGAGAGAGAGAGAGAGAGAGAGAGAGAGAGAGAGAGAGAGAGAGAGAGAGAGAGAGAGAGAGAAGTAACATTTATTCAAAGCGCTCCTCCTTCTGGGGCGGTGAAGTCTACCCAAAGGCAGCAGTGACCTGGAGGTCTCGGGAGGTGACCAGCACCTGGTCCAAGACCTCAGAGCTCCGCATGGCCTGCTCCCAGGCTTTGGCGGGTGAATAGGGATTCTTGGGGCGCATCCAGTGCGTGTCCACTGCACCGCAGTGCGGGCATTGGGGTGAGTTAACCAGAGGGGGGGGGGGGAGTGCTGTAGGATGGCGTGGTGGGGGAAGGTGTGCGCCTGGATGATGCTCCACATGCGGGCCTCCTCTGGTGATAGGGAGCTGTGGGGGGGGGGGGGGGGGGAGGCTTAGTGGTTTAGTCTGCGCTGGAGTGTAATGTCGGTAAATGTCTATGGTGAGGTGGATATGCTGTGGTTAGAAGCAAAAGAAGCAGGAGCCCGGGTAATGAGTTCTCGAGCATGTGAATGTGCCGCCTCATTGCCTCCTAAGCCAGTGTGGGCCGGTGTCCACAGTAGCTCCACAGAATCCTGTGGAGAGTATTGGAAGATGATATGGAGAGCTTGTGGAGAGGTACGGCCCTTAAGGTAGTTGGAGAGGGCATGCTGGGAGTCGGAGTGGAGGGTAGTGGTTGGGAGGGGTTCAACGGCTTCACTGTAGTATGGGAGGAAGTGAGGAAAGAAATGGATAAGAAATTTTTGTCGGGTGGGAAGGGCATGCATAGAAGAAGCGTCAGCGTGGTTGTTCGGGTATTGGGCCGCGTCCACATACATGATAGTGGGAAAGGGTGGGTGGGAGATTGTGTTGCGCTAGGCGCGTGCCAAGCGGCGGCGTGCAAGGGGTAGAGGTTTCCATGTGGCGAGGAGAGAGATTGATGGGGAGTAGGCATCGTATGTTGGGGGTATAGGCAGGGGGAGCACGTCTGAATGGGCCTGATGTTGAGGGAGGTTAGGATGTTGTGTCCAGGGGAGGAGCAGGAGAGACGGAGGATTTTTGAAGAGCGATATGCTTCGTTGAGTTCCTTGGAAGTTTTGGGGAGCCCCATAGCTGTGCGGCGCTTGGTAGAAGCGTGGCGAGGTAAAGGCAAAGAGTGGCGCAAGGCTTCGCGTATAAGGCCGATAAGTTGTGCGTTCTGGGTTTTTGTGATGAAGTGAAAGAGAGGTGGTAGGCTTATCGACTGATTAGAAAGCTTTCGAGAAGACGTATGCGGGTGGTCTCTGCCTTGGGGTGCGGGTTATTAGATATTCGGTGGATAAGGTGAGAGGTGAGGGCTACGTATTGTTTGGTGTGATTGAGTGCTATATGAGGGGAGCCAGTGGAGGCAATGTACAGGTATAGAATACGAAGATGCTTGGTTTGGTGGATGGGGATGTTGTGTGCGAAGAAGCAGATGTTAGGTGCACAAGCAAATTTGTGTGGCGGGAGTTTGAGTAGGGCTGACTTGGTGGGGGAGCAGCCGAGCTTGAGTGTTTGGATGTGCTGGAGGGTGGTAGTGATACCCGCATGTAAGGTTTTCTGGATGTGTGCATTGCTGCCTGGAGGAACCCAGAGAGTGATGTCGTCTGCATAGAGAGTGCTCTGAGTAGGTTTGCGGGCGTTTGGGAGATGCGTAGCGGGGGGATAATCGCTATATTATAAAGAAGAGGGGATATGACTGTTCCTTGGGGTGCGCCGCGGGCTGGCATAGGGAAAGGGGGGAGTGTAGGGTACCCTGGCGTATGCTCGCCATACTGGGGGAGAGGAATGTGCGGATGTAGGAGAAGGTGTTAAGGCCGACGCTGAGTGAAGTGGGTTGCCTTAGTATTGCGTTGTGGGAAATTTTATCAAATGTTTTACGTGGATCAAATGAGAATGGGCGGATTATCACGCATAGGTCGGCGGTGTTGAATGTCGTTCTGCATCCTGTATAGCAGGGTTGAAAGATGCAGTCTAAATCCCAGCATGTTTGGGGGAAAATGTTGTATTCAAGATAGTGGGTTGATTCGGGCGTGTATGACATGTTTCAATAATTTGCCAAGACAAGCGGTCACACAGATTGGACGGAGATGCAGGAGTCCAAGGGGTTTGTCCACAAGGACACAAGCCACGGGGGAAGAAGCGATGTAGTCACACAATTTACAAATAAGCCAGGAGAAAGATCGCCCAGGCTGCGCGCCTCACACCGCTTCTTTTTGCCAGTGCTATTCGAAAACTTGCAATCGCTTTTGGAAGCGTGGCTGAAAGAAAAAAAAAACCGTTTGATATGCTTTCAAAATGTTTACAGCGTGAATACGTCTGCAGGTGACGGATGATTACTGGAAGTGAAAGTACTTCCAGATTGCCCGTAAATGTCGACGTGAATTTTGTTATGACATCCTTGGAGATTTTAAAAAATTGCGTGAAGGTGTTCAATGATAATGAAGGCATCTTGCTGTGAAATTGTTTCCTCCTTAAATTAAGCTCGCCTTAATGATAAGGTTATCGGCCTTACCAATGAGAATGGTATAAAAATGGTGAGAGGACACGTTGAGGTGCTGTGCGATGGCTGGGTAGGACGGAGACCCGCGATTTGGCTTGAAGTCTTCCGAGCGACTTGGACATGGCGGCTCCAGTTAGCAGCGGAGCGAACGCAACGCCACCGCAGCCAATGTCGCTGCCGTCTCTGTTGATGCCTCTCTTCTCCAAACGAGTTTTCACGTCCTATGTTTATCGTTCCTCTCTGTCCGCGGATTGACGTAAAAATTATTCTAGGGGCCCGGCTCATCGTCGTAGTCCGTCCGTGGACAAGGTGTCACGGGGCGCCACGCACAGAAACAGAGGATTCGAAACGATCCCGCTTGTCTCTCGTTTCAGCCTTCCGGCCAAAAGGCCAGAGTATACTTGAACAGGAAGGTAACATAGGCACAACAGTTCGGAACTCCTGGAACCACTGGCACTAGTCATAGATGTCCCCATTATCTAGCGCAAGAAAAACTGCAGGTACATTTGACGCAAAATATATGTCCCCACGTTCGTTTATTTAGGAATGTTTGTTGGGTTGGTTTTACAATAGTACGTGAAAAAAGTGACCGCGGAAGATAAAAGGACGCGCTCAAAAAGATGCAGAAGGCTCCAGCACTTGCGAGATGAAAGCAAGCACACACACACACACACACAAAAACAGAACTTCCGCTCCCACTGTTCCATGGAGAGCCAGAAACAAAAGATAAAAAAGGAAGGCGGGAGAGCTTGCGGAGCCGGGAAAAGTCAATTGCATGGAACAAACCCTGGTCAATTCATGGACACGAGTGAGAAAGGGAGGGGAAGAGATTCAAGGGTGGTAGCCAAGAGCTGAGTACCACACCCCAGCCCCTCTATTGAATCACTGCTCTGCACTTGACAGCTTTAAAGTTGTGTGGAACTGCTTTAACATTTTCACCTTATCATTGCTCCTCTGGTAACTATAAATGTTAGTAACAATTCGTCCCACCGCGGTGGCTCAGTGGCTAAGGCGTTGCGCTGCTGAGCACGAGGTCGCGGGCCGGGTTCGATTCCCGGCCGCGGCGGCCGCTTTTCTGATGGAGGCGAAAAGCAAAAACGCCCGTGTGTTCGAGATTTCGGCGCACGTTAAAGATCCCCAGGTGGTCAAAATTAATCCGGAGCCCTCCACTACAGCGCGCCTCATCGCCTGCGTTGCGTCGGCGCGTTAAACCCCACAATCAATCAATAGTAACAATTCGTGTTTTCTACTACTGCTTAGGTGACGCCTCGTAGAAAATGCAAGTGGTGGGCCGTAGTCCGCAGAATCGGCAACTGCCCCACGGCTCTTCTCCCCGCCGCCGAGTCAAAACCGAGGCCCCAGGTGCGTCGATGAGGGCGGGGGGAGCGAACCCTTGGTGCACTCGGTACAACCTCGTCTACGTCACCGTCTTCCTCGTCAACGTGTTCCTCTTGGCGGCGCTCTTCTGGGCTCTGAACAATGGAGAACAGCCACAAAAGGAGTCAAATGAGAAGGTAATCGTCGCCCTGGCCGACGTTGAAGTACACAAACAAGAGGAAACAGCTGTGAACGTTGCTGCAGTCGACTACTCTTTAGCAATAAGCAGTGGAGTCAGAGACAGAAGTAGCTTTATTTTTCGGTAAGCAGGTTGCAAACATTTTGTAGAAAGAAATAGGTCCCATAGTCGAAGGCTAAATCTGGACCTCCTACAGAAGTGAACGTTGAAAAATTGGTTAGCATGGCGACGCACAGTACTGAAAATAATGAAAAACACAAGCGAATTCGACAAAAGAGCAGTAAAACAAAATTGGGAAGCAAAAGCAAAAATTCCGTGCGATAAAACACAACGGTAATTCTATACTCCTAGGAGTTTTCAGATGGTTACAAGTTACAAAATTCAAATAGAAAATGGGTGACGGTTACTATACCCTCCAATGCGATATTTCTGGGCAGCGTGAACTGCCGTCGGTCACGGCGCACAGTTTCTGCGTCTCAGGAAATGATCGCGTGGTCAGTGAACGCACGGTGGCGCGCGCCACTGTGCCGTTATCTCGCAGTGGGTCGCCGCCTCCGAGCATGTTTGTGTAAATCGTGTTTGATCCTCCCGCGCTAAGTTCACGGGGTTCCGATGAGCCACGCAACGAGGAGCATGTCTTACTGCCTCCCCCTCACGCTTTCGCCAAGCTTTGCCGACTCGGAGCGTCTCGTCGGGGCTCAGCATACGGTCCTCCCCCCTATACTTTCGCCACTTTTTCCTGTACCGCTTTCTTTCTGTCTTCGCTAAATCGACTACCACGCCGGCGGCGTCGCCAAACCACAGTAGGGGCAGCCAAAGTGATGCTGCCTAAAATGACAACCGAAAAAAAGAAGCAACATTTTTCGCAATGTAAAAAAACCTTAAAGAAGCGCTTTATCAAGGAATAACAGGAGTAGCGCGAATGACGACCCATGCCATGCCGTAGTGCGATATTCGACTGGCCGGCCAATTTTAAAAGATAAGTAAATACAAATGCGACAAAATAAACAACTATGAACAATGTAGAGAAGAAAAACACCGCGAAACATGGTGTCACGGCTGGGCAATATACCAATGTTAACAAAAATGCAGTTGATCAGTTTTATCGTTGCCTTACGGCTCCCACCACTTTCCGAGCCACAACTTGAAATAACTCGTCGTTAACATACAAGCAGGGTACATCAACAATTAGATTTCTTGGGCTTTGTTTCAGGAAAATCTATCCTTGTCATCACATGTTGATGCTCTTGAGGAGAAATTTCTCGCGCGATAGTTATACTCTATGGCCTGAAATATTATTTCCCACTATATTTAAAACCCGTTGTATATCAGGCTCAGATACATCGAAATATAAGTGACTGTTCACTCGTGTGGTCAACTGAGCGAAAGCAAATATAGACTTTCTGCAGGCATTTTTAAATCGAACATTGCAAGCTATAGGGGATATTAAACTCAATAAGGACATTAAAACGTACTACTCCGAATATATAGTTCCTAATATAAAAATCATACGTACAAACTATTTCTTCGAACTTAGCGCCAATAAAATCCGGACACGCTATTTCTGTTTAAATACTAAACAGATGAGAGTACCAATGAGTTAGAAAACAAATTATTAACAAAGATCCAGAACAAGTTAAGTGGACCAAAAATTGTCTCCAAAAGTACCTGATAAACGAACACTCCGTGGTATTAGATACGTTTATATCAGGAACAACGCAGTCACAGTTTAAGAAATCTAATAAAGACCTGTTATGTTGAACCGGCTTAATGTAAGTGTTTTGTTGAATCTATACGGAAAAATTTGTTATATTGTGTCAATAGCACGTGGTGCAAAAATATTTGTGTTTGAGCTTTGTGCCTTTTCGCAGTTGGCGGGAAACAGCGTTGGAGACAAATTGCTATCATGACCTCTCGTGTGAATGTGTACCAATACGCATCGCATTTTTCTCTTGCACTTTTGTTGCTTTGCCGCAACCTCTTGCTGCTAAGGGTGGTATGACCTCTGTCAGGCCAGTGATTTGCTTTTAGCCCTGCCCCACAACGCAATTTTTGTAACAATATTGTCAGTAAATTCTCAAGAACAAGAAGATTTATTAGCCGTAAGCTATCATATAACAGCCGTTCATATAAAGCGAACGACGGACTGCAGGTGGATCATTCGTTTCACAGAGTGGTTACCGAGAGAGGAGTGAAGAAATAGAAGACAAAAAAAGCCGCCCGCATCTTCCCACGGGGGGAACTCGAGTAAATGCGTCGCATCTACTCGAGGCAAGGAAAGCATCACGTCAAGCGAAAGCCAAGCAAAGACGCCCTTGACTGAATTCCGAACGCGCGCTCCGCCGCTTATATACGTTGAAGGGACAGCGTAAGCCGGTCCCAGTCGACGACGTTGGCGTACTTGTAAAACGGCGAGGACCCTAGGTGTTTGAGCCAAGCGCGGATGTTGCTTCGCCGGAGAACGGCGCACCGGTTATATGCGCAGCGCGCCCGAAGGAGAGGAAACCGCGGAAGAGAGAGTACTGCACATGCGCCGGCCCCAGCGCGTCTGCCGCGGCTATGACGCAACGTGCCGCGGCTATGACGCAACACAATCCAACACAATCCACTTTAATCCAATCCAATCCAAATCCAATCCAAGCCAAGCCAATCCAAGCCAATCCAATCCAATCCAAGCCAATCCAATCCAATCCAATCTAATGCTCTCGCGAGAGAGTGTTCGAATCCAATCCAATGCCCCTCGCGAGAGAGTGTTCGCTTTCGCCTCGACTCGACGCGCATGCGCAGCGAGCGTGCGGACTACGGACGCCAACGCGGGTGACATCGTGAGTTACTGAAATGCTCTGCATTTAAAATATCAATGGCGACATGGCATGAGAAAATCACAGGGCAAGTCATGGACTTGGAAAAGTCACCATAGAGTGGGTAGGAAAACTTGGGAGTGATCTTCGTTCTGCAGTAGATGTACGTAGCCTGATGACAAGGATGACGATTATGATTATATAAGAGCCAAAACTAATAATTTCTATGGTAGGTTACTCTGTTCGATAGCTTTGCCTGAACACTGTGGGATTGCTGTGGAGAACGGTTTGAAGGAACGCCGCGTGCTCGTGGAAGGGGCATGATAAACGGCTCACATTTTCCCTAAAACACCCAACGCCGTAGAGCTGTTTCAGCAGTTTCCTGGTACCGTACTCTCGAGGGGCACCGGAACGTTTCTTATAAAATTGAATTCTGACGTGCTCCGTTATGATGTGCTCTGCGCGTAGTTATGCCTGACTTTCCTGTAGGCGCAGCAATCGCGTACTACCACGTGACAAGTCAACCTTGCCGGAAAAGTTCCGGCGCTCCGAATGATACGTACTCTGGTGCCCCGTTCAAACTGAACGATACGTGGATCAAGAACCAGTGCCGTGACAGAACACAATTGATTGCTTGTCCCCTAGATCGAGGTTACAGTGGGATATGAGACTCGAAGGGGAGAGCGAGGGGGGAAATTTGGTAACGCCAATCACTTCCATCCGCGTTCTAAATACAGGAGGCCGGCCACGACCGGTGTTGTTCCAAATCTTTCTGCGAATCGCCGCGCACTTACTTTTTTTTCTGTTGCCTACAGGCGCTCGACAGCTCCGCTTCGCACTCTCATGGTGGCGCTGGAAGCCGCAGGCACCCATTTTCACCGAGGTGGAAGAACCGGCATGCCACGGGACCGCACGATACAGAGAAGGCCAAACCGAAGCACCTCAAGTACGTGACAGCTGGTCCACAGTTTCGAGTCAGCGACGTGATGAACTGGCGTCAACTTTTAAATAACAAAGATCCGTGAAAAGAAATCTAATGTCTGGCATTCCTAAAAGTCCGCGAATGTTTTGTGCACTAAGGGTGTTTTTGGTGGATTACGAAAGGGCGAAGGCAGAGTCATTAAATAGGATCTCAGAGTACCGCCACTTAGGCATGCAAGTGAACAGCAGTGGGTATTTTGATGTTTATTAGTTTCGCCAGATTTCCGGTTCCATGGCCTCGCCGGGTCGTTGGTAGACAACACTGCCTAAGACGCAACAAAGCGGCAGCGGCATCTTGGGACATACTTTTGCAACTGAAATGCTTCTAAGTGCGGTATCTGTGATTCGCGTTCGGGACGTTGGTAGCGAGCAGCCACAGAGCACGGGGGACAACCCAAGATTGCCACAGTTGCCTGACTTGAAACGCATAAACAGCGCGATAGAGGTGCCCGTGAACAGCCGCAGTGTTAACAAATGTCACATGACCCGAAATGACCAATGATCATGACGGCGAAACGGAAAAGTAGGGGAAAAGAGTTCCCATACTCTGAAACCTTATTTAGTGACCCTAAGTGAAAGGGTATTTTGAAGAAAAGGTGTCTGAAATGGTATTAAACTGTTATCAAGAATTGAAACGGTCCTTTCAGGATGAAGGTAACTGGTGGAAGAGTGGTCCACGTTGGTCCACCTGCTCAATTTTTGTCATGCTGGCCGTGAAGACACGGAAGCTCAGCGAAAAATAAAACTGTTGTAACATAAAGTAGTTCAAAGCTAAAGGACAGCAGAAGCGATTATAGGAAACGTGCTATGCTGAGCAAGAAATAAGTCTCTGGAACTCTGGTACAACGTAACGCAGAAGACCTGAAGCGTGAAGACTTCCACAGAATAGTGACAAGGAAAACTACATATTTCGTGAATAGTGAACTTCCAGGCAAGAAAATGCGCGGAATGTATATTCAGCTTTTTGTTGTCCCACCTTTTTTTTCACCGTACATGTTCGAGGTATCATTGTATTATTAAGGAGGGCGGGATATCAAGTACGATATGTATACATAAGTGCAAAAGAAAAAGCAGGGCAAGTCTCTTGGCTGAAACGTTGGAAACAATCGAGGCCGCTGCCTGGTTCAAAGTTTTCTTTTTCTGGTGTTTCCTACCATCTTCAAAACTTCATTGCTTCCTACTTACGTGCACATATACACATAGAAAAAGAGGCCAGCAGTTTCGTGAATGTCAAAGAGGGTATAGGAAAATCAGGTTGTAATTTCTTTGTGGAAATCGAATTTTTGAGAGGAGAGGAAGTGGGGAAAACATTCCCCCGATGTTCATCCTGCGCCCACAACCTTGGGAAAACGCTTCCGATGTTTTATGAATTCAGCTACCCTGCGGAAGTATCATTCCCCTTCACCTTCTGGTGTAATTATGCGAGTGTAAGCATATCGTATGCTTGGGGGTGGTAGTCAGTTCCGCCTTTTTGCTCAGAGGGAAGGAGACCTTTCTACCTTCGTGCTTTGACTGGTGTAGTTGCTAGGCAACGTAAGGTGTCACGTTTACCTTGATTGGTCCTGCCGTTACGGCCTTCTCTTAACGATAGCATAAGACAACTTGGAAACTTATCGGTCAGAAAACGTATTTTTCCGAGTGATAAACGGTAGGGTTTGGTGAGCCAATCAGCCCAGAGGAGATGAAAACGCTTTGCACCCATTTTGATGTTGCCTTTACTTTAAAATCCATGTACAGAACTTGCTACTTCTTTTTTTTTTTGCAGCAACAAACCCGACGTCGCCTCACAGCCAGTACAGAAGCCTGGAACACAACAAAGCTACAACACTGTTTCTCAAGGTCATCGCAAAATCAGCAGCCCTTGGATGACCCTCAAGCGAACAGTCCCAATGCAGCCGTCCACTACCGGATCCACGACATTACCCTCAACTTCAGAAACTACAGAAAATGAACGCTATTTGGCAGGTTCGAATTCTACTCTGGATACAAACACGAGCACCCCAACGGCGAGCACCACAATCGTGACCATTATTCCCGTAACAGACATCTCCCTAACTGCTGAGGTAGTTAATACCACAACTGTGACGTTTACTACTCCGACAACGACCGAGGAGGTCTTCAATTTCGAGGTCGAGAGGAGCTCGTCGTACAATGTCGTCTGCTACTTCAACCACACGAGCTACAGGCGAGCAAAACCAATGTCCTTCAGGACAGGCCACATCCTCGTCCCCTTTTGCAGCCACATCATCTACGCCTCACTCGGGGTGAACGAGCACGCTGAGGTCGTGCCGAAGGATCCTGTCTTTGATATAGAGCAAGGTGGATTCGCTAAATTTGCGGCTATCAAGAAACGTCACCCGCAGGTGTCTGTGATGGTGGCCATCGGTGAAGACATTGGCGACTCGATGGCCTTCCTACAGCTGTCCAAGTACAAGCAGGACGCCGTAGCTCTTGCACGCAATGCTGCATTCTGGCTTCTAGAACACGGATACGACGGCTTAGTGGTTCAGTGGAAGATGCCGGCAAGTCGACTGGAAGACAGCGACACCATGGTGCCGCGCTACAAGCCGAGGTTGCAGATGATTGTGGCGGCTCTCAGGGACTCACTGGGCTTTAAAACCGAGATATTCGTGACGGTGCCCAACGACGAAGAACTGCGCCAAAAGTATTTCGACCTCCCAGCGCTGTCGCGGCACGTCAATAGGTTCCTGGCTATCTCTAACTGGCTATTGCCTTTGGAAGGTAGAACTGGAAGTGGTGCGAGGTCAAAGGTCACGTCGTTACCTGACCCCATCAACGACGTCCTCCATACACGACACACGCTGGTCAGAGACGGCAAGGGGGAGATCTATCGCAAGTTCTGCTTCGTACTGGACGTCGGAGCTCGGACGTATACGCTTGCGTGGTCAGGCCACCACGACGTCCATGCGGCCATCTTGGGTCCTGGTAAGCCGGGGCCTTACACCGGACTGTCGGGAACGATGGCGTACTACGAGTTCTGCAATCAGACGTGGGCCACCACAGTCAAAGGAACGTTCGCGTCGTACGTGGCCCGAGATGACCAGTGGGTTGGGTACCTGGACACCAGCAACCTGGAGCGTCTTCTGCGCATGGTGATCTACAAGCACCGAGCGTCTTGCGTTGGTATACGGGACGTGTCGTTGGACGACTTTCGGGGCGTGTGCGGGGACCCGTTCCCATTCACAAAGATGATCTCTGCCTGGAAAGAGAAGAGGGTTAAGTTCCGGAGCCGGACGTCTGGGAATGTCTAATAAATTATTAAGCGATGAGCTCCCAGCAAAAGTTTACTTTTGGTCGTAGCGTGGAATATTTATAGAGGGTAAATGCTCCACGCTGTAAGCAAATTCTCTATGGCTTAAGAGCAAATCAGCTTCACATATCATGGCAATAAGCCGTAGTCGATCGCGAAATAACGGCTAACGTAGTTGCTTGAAGATTCGGCTTGATCGCGTTGGAACTCGGAGGATGAAACTTGTTGGATGCGTTTGTCGTGATTGGCGAATCCGCCTTAGCCCCGTATCTTGCTCATCGGAAATCTACCTCCTTTTCGAATATTTTCTCTCCTTTACGAGCGAATATTTTTGTAGTGTGGCTTTGTGCATTGCTCAGCGTATACTATACGTTAATCGCTCTCTCGTAATTAATAACCGCTTTCTCTCATCTTCTCAAGAATGCACAAAGTCGCGACTAGCACTTTTTGTCAACACTATTATTGCCCCTCTTTCCGACATGCACACTTTGTAATCGTAAAGTAGGATTCATGGAATTTTATTTCACGCATTCATTATGAGATCATTTCATTGGTAAACAAACCCCCGGTGTACATGCGGAGTAGGCGAAACTTGTGACTATTAATAATTTGCAGTGCAGCGGCACTCTTGACGTCATCGAGTTTCTAGTAGGGACTGCGTAGTAGCGCGCCAAAGCCAATTTCGTAGCAAAGCCAGCGACGTCAACTGGTGCAAAGGGCTTACAATCGGCCGTATCTCTCTCTCTCTCTCTCTCTCTCTCTCTCTCTCTCTCTCTCTCTCTCTCTCTCTCTCTCTCTCTCTCTCTCTCTCTCTCTCTCTCTCTCTCTTTCTCTCTCGCGCTCAATCTCTCCGTATCTCTATGTATCTCTCTCTCTGGCTCTCACCCCGCTTGCTCCGCAAATAGCACCAGTGACTGTGGTTAATTGCGATGGTTAATCGTGATGGGGGTTATTTGCATCAAACGTTTACACTATAACGACATTCTTGCAGTATATAGACATTTCAGCCTTTTTTTGCGCCGTGAATTCATCGAGCGGTATTGTTGTAAAGCAAAAACCTAATAAGGGTTCTAATGATAATCGTATTGTGACAGTGGAAAAAAATTGGCTCCACTCCACACGGTGAATGTTGTTGGAAAGCAAAGCTTCAAACGACACTTACAACGAATGGCCATGTGACGTCACTTGAACTCACACACGTGCCTCTATAAAAGACTGAAACCAGACATTCCGCCCGCTGTTAGCTGGAATTTGCGGGAGCGGCGTCCTGAACGCAGCAGCAACGTCGTCTACGGCCGGGCGAACGCGGCGGACACCGCTACTGTAGCTCGTCCGTGAGTTGGCAGAAAGAAAACGGAGAGGAGCGTCATTCGAAGGGTGAGACAGGGGAACCCAGCCATCCTGATGAAGTAGCTTGGGGCTACACCACCGCGCGGCACAAGTGCAGACACCGAAACAGTTCGGTATGGGAGCTTAGTGATTCCCATGTATACTGATTTAAATGATTACTTTAATAAGTTTCGGAATTGCGAGAAAGCTGAGGGAACTTGAGTTGAATTTCGCTTCTGTTCTTCCTGATGAGGGATGGGGGCGAAATAGTGAGGTTCTTTTGGGGCCCGGGGCCGAGATGACGATCTCGGCTCGCCCTGATGACCGACGTCCGATGCTTGAAGAAGGTGAGGGATGAGAACTGCCTGTCTTGCTAGATATTAGGTTTATTTACATTATTTACAAAGCTCCAAGTATTTACATCAGGTCAGAATGCCGGTTACTTTGACACTCTGCCCGCAGCAGCCTGTTCGGCCGAGAACTATACTGAACTAGATCCCCTCTTGACCTACCCTCGTCAAAACCCAACACTCCGGTTTTGATACCAAAAACCCCGCCTCCAAAAAGGGGGCGTTCAAGAAAGAGAGAAAAAACCTTTCAAAACAACTAATACAAACCATTGATTGGCCACAGTAACCAGCCAATCACACACATGTCCCCACCTGCGGTGACGTGACCCAACCCTCTCTCTTATGCACTCGTAGTGCGTTTCCCACGCACGCTGTTGCACCCGACCAGCAAATACAGGACATCTGCGGCCTAAAGTCACTGACCGCGCGGAGTGGACGCACCATTACGTTCAGCGGGCGGCCTCTGCTCAAAAAGCCAAGCGGAAGGCTTACAGCGGTCTTTGCGAGGCTAACATCCCCCCGCGTCTGCCCTGCCCCCTCGTCTGCGCGCGCGTCGGGACAATGCGGGAGTCGCCGCTAATCCCCTCCCAGACTAAGGACACCGCCGCCTGCCGTCTGTCCCCCGGGAAGAGGCGCATCAGGCCCAAGCGATCGTCTTCAAGGCGAACGACCCGTCAACGACCAGCGCCTCCGCCGACGTCGCAGATTTTCCAAACTTACACCGCGCGACCTTTCGACACTAAGAGGCACGATCATTTAGCTTGCCGTGAGCTCGTCATGACGAATGACCCAGCCGCCTCCGACGCGACAGAGGTTCTCAGGCTAAGCACCCCCGTCCTTTGACACACAAAAGGACGGGCACAACACACGCTTCCGCGGCTCCGAACTTGACGTCCGTGCGGCTACATGAAAGGGACACAGGATCGTAGCTACCAGCGGAGGCGACGCCAATACATGAGCCACCGGCGGCCTTCATTAATTACATGCGAAGCCCGAACATAACACCTCCGCACTAAGAATGTTGTCCGTACACTAGCTGTACGTACAACATTAACTCTCCTGCACGTTATGTCTTACTGCGGAACCAGAACTAAAAAGAAACATACTCAAGCCGTTACGCAAGTACAATACAACGCGAGTACAATACAGTACAACAATAAAAAAAATAACCCCGGCACGCACCAACCCAAGCAGTACGACGCGCCCCCCAACTGCACCAAAAACGGATACAACACGACATACTCAGTGCCTTGGCCTAGCCATGGCTTGCGCAACATCAAACAATAAACGAAAGCGCTCAAGTACAGGGCCCGTGAGAACAAACTCGTGGCACCCTCTACCATTAAAGGCAACCAACCCCACGGAGGGTATAAATTTTCAAACTTGACAACAAAATGAATGAAACCATCCACTCCTAAACGTTAAGTGCATGCAGGAACATTCTTTCACTCTAAGGAAAGAAACATACACCCGAACAAACCCAAACACAAAAAAAATTAGGCTAGTCCTTTGCCGATAACAAAACGTTTAAGAAAGTTCAGCGTCTCTTCACGCACTCGCGGACGCCGGTTCTTTCGGAATGCGACGCAGATTGTTCGTCCCAGCTGCGAATCACTTGCTCCACATTCGATGTACTGAAGGTTCACCTTTCAGTACTTCAGACACTAGATCGCACACAAGCGCCACAAGGGGGCCCTACCTGTACATTCCATGGCCCACCATGACCACATGCCAACGAGCGCAAGTAAAGAAAGGCACTCGCCATTGTACCCAGAGGTAAACTCCCTACCGTGCTGTAACAACAGCTCTGCTCCTCAAGAAGACAGTGTTAAGACCGCCAAGCTGCGCTACTCGCAAATCACACGACTTACGAGAGCTGAACGCAACCAACACATGCACACAGCAACAAATAACAACAAGGGGGAGAACGACAGTAGAGGTAAAACTAACAATAATCCTCATCTGGGTGAACCCTACACACCTAGAAAAAAAAACAAAAAAAACGCTAACAACTACGTGTGCGGCAAACAACACTGAACCGTTCTGTCTAGCACTGCACACTACTATTCAGCGCAAACACCCCTTTCCACGGCGGCACACACCGACCGTCGCACGGAAGCTGACTCCGTTTCATGCTCCACCAGCTGATCCTACACGAACCCTGGTTCGGTTCGCGGTGTCCTCTGCTCCCGGGAAAGAAGGAACACCCTACCCGGCGGTAACGCGTACGACGATGTCGCACCTGCGCCGCCACACCTGCCCCCGCGTTCCGCGTTCTTGGGCCCGTCTGAATCGCCCTACGCGCAAGACGCCGCGGGCCTCCTGCACTTTCATGCTTTGCTCACGGAAGCTCAACAATCAGGCACGCCGTTCCGCTGCCCTCGCATGCCCCTTGTGCTGCCTCGGCGACAGACGGCTGTACATTGCGCGCCTCCACAAATAGAATTTCCGGAGCTGGGACAGCTGTCTCGCGCAGTCCCGTAATCTCATCTCTCGCAGTGGGAACGCTAAGGGGTTTCTCTACAACTGGAGTGGCTTCAGCCCCCTCAACTGCATTCCCACTCTCCTCATCCTGTGGCGTTCGAAGCGCCCACGAGGGAACAAACACCATGAAAACATTGGTGTCCTCTTCGAGTTTACCAATCCTACGGAGCTTCGCTTTTTCGTAAGCGATCTCCGCTCTTCCTTGGGCTAATTGAGCACTGAGCTCCTCAGCCGTCCACACGGACGGGCTACCCGCGCCCCTGCTACCCGCTAGCCTTGCTTTTTCCAAAGCGTGCTGGGCATTTTTGAGAGCTAATTGAGCTCTCAACTCCTCAATTTCGAGCACAATGGCACTAACCTTTCTGTCGGTGCCGCGACATCCCGTTAGCATAGTGGCCATGCTGAACCCGGAGAAAACAAATCGGGGCCCACCTGTGCTCGCTCCGGTTCGGCCGGGTCGCAGTGTCGCTGATGCAGCAGCTCGTGGACCCGATGCGCCGCTCTCGCAGCTGGGATGGGGCCGTGCTCCCTGGGCCGGAGCCCACGAGGCCTCCCGCTGAGGTGTCGCCCCGTTCAACCGCGGCTTACGCCGCCCTGGGCCAGAGCCCACGAGGCCTCCCGCTGAGGTGTCGCCCGTTGAACCGCGGCTTAAGCCGCCCTGGGCCAGAGCCCACGAGGCCTCCCGCTGAGGTGTCGCCCGTTGAACCGCGGCTTACGCCGCCCTGGGCCAGAGCCCACGAGGCCTCCCGCTGAGGTGTCGCCCAGTTGAACCGCGGTTTTCGCCACCCTGGGCCGGAGCCCACGAGGCCTCCCGCTGAGGTGTTGCTCCGTTGAACCGCGGCTTACGCCACCCTGGGCCAGAGCCCACGAGGCCTCCCGCTGAGGTGTCGCCCCATTGAACCGCGGCTTTCGCCACCCTGGGCCGGAGCCCACGAGGCCTCCCGCTGAGGTGTCGCCCGTTGAACCGCGGCTTACGCCGCCCTGGGCCAAAGCCCACGAGGCCTCTCGCTGAGGTGTCGCCCCGTTGAACCGCGGCTTACGCCGCCCTGGGCCGGAGCCCACGAGGTCTCCCGCTGAGGTGTCGCCCGTTGAACCGCGGCTTACGCCGCCCTGGGCCAGAGCCCACGAGGCTTCCCGCTGAGGTGTCGCCCCGTTGAACCGCGGCTTACGCCACCCTGAGCCAGAGCCCACGAGGCCTCCCGCTGAGGTGTCGCCCCGTCGAACCGCGGCTTACGCCACCCTGGGCCGGAGCCCACGAGGTCTCCCGCTGAGGTGTCGCCCGTTGAACCGCGGCTTACGCCGCCCTGGGCCAGAGCCCACGAGGCCTCCCGCTGAGGTGTCGCCCCGTTGCCGTTGAATCGCGGCTGCTGCCGCACTGAGCGGAAACTTACGAGGCCTCCCGCTGAGGTGTCGCCCCGTCGATGCTTGGAGTCTGGCTCGTTGTTGGTCGGAGCCGAACCTTGCGTTGAAGGAGTCTCTCCGCAATGCCCCACCAGCTCCAGCCCATGGTCGTGGTCATCCTGTCGACTGCGCCAGTTAAATTTCGCTTCTGGTCTTCCTGATGAGGGATGGGGGCGAAATAGTGAGGTTCTTTTGGGGCCCGGGGCCGAGATGACGATCTCGGCTCGTCCTGATGACCGACGTCCGATGCTTGAAGAAGGTAAGGGATGAGAACTGCCTGTCTTGCTAGATATTAGGTTTATTTACATTATTTACAAATCTCCAAGTATTTACATCAAGTCAGAATGCCGGTTACTTTGACACTCTGCCCGCAGCAGCCTGTTCGGCCGAGATCTATACTGAACTAGATCCCCTCTCGACCGACCCTCGACAAAACCCAACACTCCGGTTTTGATACCAAAAACCCCTCCTCCAAAAAGGGGGCGTTCAAGAAAGAGAGAAAAAAACCTTTCAAAACAATTAATACAAACCATTGATTGGCCACAGCAACCAGCCAATCACACACATGTATCCCACCTGCGGTCACGTGACCCAACCCTCTCTCTTGTGCACTCGTAGTGCGTTTCCCACGCACGCTGTTGCACCCGACCAGCAAATACAGGACATCTGCGGCCTAAAGTCACTGACCGCGCGGAGTGGACGCACCATTACGTTCAGCGGGCGGCCTCTGCTCAAAGGCCAAGCGGAAGGCTTACAGCGGTCTTTGCGAGGCTAACATCCCCTCGCGTCTGCCCTGCCCCCTCGTATGCGCGCGCGTCGGGACAATGCGGGAGTCGCCGCTAATCCCCTCCCAGACTAAGGACACTGCCGCCTGCCGTCTGTCCCCCGGGACGAGGCGAATCAGGCCCAAGCGATCGTCTTCAATGCGAACGACCCGTCAATGACCAGCGCCTCCGCCGACGTCGCAGATTTTCCAAACTTACACCGCGCGTCCTTTCGACACTAAGAGGCACGATCATTTAGCTTGCGTGAGCTCGTCATGACGAATGACCCAGCCACCTCCGACGCGACAGAGGTTCTCAGGCTAAGCACCCCCGTCCTTTGACACACAAAAGGACGGGCACAACACACGCTTCCGCGGCTCCGAACTTGACGTCCGTGCGGCTACATGAAAGGGACACAGGATCGTAGCTACCAGCGGAGGCGATGCCAATACATGAGCCACCGGCGGCCTTCATTAATTACATGCGAAGCCCGAGCATAACAACTTGTATAATCGCTATTTATCGGAACCAGTTGCTACTTTCGCCTTTTGTAACACGTCCCAAACGCAACCGAATTGGTGTTCACCAATTTAGAAAACGGAGTCCCATTCGTGGCAAACAGTGCGCAAAAAGGTAGTGTTTCTCTAGCGGCAGATGCCTGTATGTGGTTTGTACATTTTGTTTTGCTGCCCTGCAAACCTATCCTTAACGTATGTTTGCCGTTCGACCACTTAATTCTGTCGGGTGAGGGTTACCCTGGAGTTACTGTCGAACAAGTTAACCAAGCCGCGCGAAAGAAGTGTGCAATGGACCCGAAGCTGCGCCAAAACAGGCCCAAAACGTCACTAAAGCAGACGACAAAGCCACTGCCGGCGAGCAGGCACTTCCACACGGGAAACGCTGGGTAAATTCGCCGCGCCATCTACAGAGGGTGCTCGGTAAGTGAAACCCTACCCCCCGCCACCACCTCCGCCGCGTTGGGGGTGTGTTGTCCCGCACGCCACGAAAGAACCGTTGGCTGGTAGAGTTATAAAGCTTTGCCTTAAAAAATGGCAGCGCCGATTGTAGCTGTAACAATGAATCGAGGTGTCTATTTTATTTCCAACGTTTACTTTTTGCGTTTATGTCTGAACCAAATTACTCAATGTTGCAATGAAGTGTCTCCCATACCATCTCACACAAGATTCACTTTGCAATTAACGCTATCAACATAACCATGTACGCTACCAAATAGGCACAGAGGGGAAACAACAGCACATGCTACAGGTGGTTCTCAACACAATCAGCAGTTTAGTTATGCACTCTGGGGGTAACAGAGGCCTCCCCCGAAAAGATAGTTTTGTGTGATACTGGCGGCACTAAACACGTCTTCGGACCATCCTGGTAGCGCCATTCACCTAGTCATTGGCTGCCACCCACCATCCAGATCTTTGGTCTCCATGATGAGGATGGTATCGCGTAAACGTGGGTTACACGTGCGAGTACGAAATGCACGCAGGACCTCCGTCTGAACAGTCGCCTAACTTTCAACCAGCGAGGAACGACTAAGAGGGTGAAGCGCCACATAATTCACGGTTTGTTCACTCCTGGGAAATGTGCGGATGCCTTTTACGTTCGCCTCGGTGAGAAGCAGACGCTTAACGCTGGAAAGGCACTTCAGGGGCACCATGTGCATCATCATAACCTAGACAAACTGCTTTACGATTTTGTCAGCCGGGATTGCGGGAAAAGGGTGTGATCGTTGTCGAACTATTATCATCTTATGCATTTCTACTACCAATAAAAAGCGACCTGAGAGTGACCAATTGCATTTTCTTCAAAATACAGCTGCGTTTGTGCGCACGAATCATCATTCCGGATTGAGGAATATTGTGACGTTTGCCGCAAGATCTGTGAGCGTAAATTATCACAGTTCAATTATTCGAAAATCGAGTAAGAAAAGTTCGTTCATGTTTTCATAGGCTGGAGGCAGAAAAAAAAAGGGGGGGGGGAGGCACCGACACATTCGAGGGTTTAATTAAAGCTTTCCGATTTTGTTTTGGATGCAGGTAAAGTCACAGTGTGAGTGCTATCGGAGTGGCCGATGAACGTGTCCTACAGAAGGATGCAGCCGAGAGCGGAGTCATGCACGGGAACACTTTTGTTCTCCGTGGACAGTTGAGTGTCGTACGGGTTGCACTTCTCCTCTAGCTCCTCAGAAGCCAGACACCACTCGGATGGCTGGCACTTCCCGGCCACGCACGTGCTGCGCACGCCCTCCATGCCGCACCGCGTGGCCGCGATCTGGAAAATGGGGTCGGTGGCGGGTCGTTCCAGGCGCAGCTTCGTTAGTACTGCCGCGCTGCGTGTCTTCGTACACCGCTCCAGCGCAGTGGTCGGAAGGAGCGACCCGAGCGGCCACGCTGCTGACGCTGTGGTCCCGTCGGTGCTCCTCCATACGGCATAAAAGTAGAAAAGGCAGATCCAAATCTTGCTGCGACCCACAAGACGGAAAGCGAGCCGAGGCAGAAACTTTCTGGACGGGGGTGCCATCCAGGCGACGGTCCCTCTGCTCTGCGTAGACTCACTTCCATGCGTCCGGCCCTGGGCGTGAAACCCTGGGCGTGAGACCCTGGGCGTGAAACCGGCACATTCCGTAGCAGCGTGTTCGTGTTGAACGTCGTCTATTTTGAGCGCAGCTTCCACGTTGCCAACTGGAACGCCAGGAAGGTACGTCGGAAGAACCCGGTGGAGAGAGGTTGGCGCCATTGGTCAATCTGTTCGGTGGACACGAGCTCAGTGGCGACGGCCACGCTTGCGATGTCGAAGAGGAACGCCGGAGATCAAGGGGTGGTCGGGCAGTCCGGAAGACCGTCTTCGTAAAGATTCCAGCTTCAATGGTGACTGTGAGGAAGCTGAAGCAGCTCGAGGGAGGGTGATGGAGTGATGGAGGGAGGGTGATGAAACAGCTCCAGTGATGATGAGGATACCATTGCAGTGTTTGACACCTATTCATCAGGGGGGATTGGCAAAGGCTAAGGCGTTGACTGCGACTCTGGAAGAGCTTATATGTTTTATTTATTGTTCCGGGAAAAAGAAAATTGAAAAAAAAAGAAAAGGAAAAAATGAAAAGGAAATAAAAGGAAAGAAATGGAAATAAAAGAAGAATGGAAAGAAATAGGGAGGAAAAATGAAAAAAAAGAAAAATGTATTCAAAGGTGCTGCGATGAAATCCGGAAGTGCAGAATAAATATGGCTTCCCTATTGATTCAAGCAGCCTGGTGCAAAATCGTATGTCGCCGACCAGGTGACCAGAACCGATGGTGATGATGATCACTATGTAAGTGCTTGCTCCAGTCCATCGTGCATCCAGATCAATTTGCATGGTGTATAGATGGTATTAAGTCAGAAGTTTAGCGGGCGATTTCTTTGTTTGGAAACACTCGAAAGGCGTGACTGGTGCCAGTACGCCCGCACCTCACACAGAAAAAAAGACCGGCGTGCGTTGTCTGCCCTGTTTCAGCTCGATTATTGGCGGTGGTGTCAACAGATGTATCATAATAGCACTCACATTACGTGGTGGAGCTCTTCTTGTCATCGAGACCGTCGCATCACCGGAGAAGGAAACACAGGCTTTGAACGAAAGCAACACGGCGCGCAAGAGGCCGATGCTGCTGTCGCCTGTGACCGCGGGTGTCGACACAAGTGTCCTCCCATGCGTGTTTGAGGGGGAAAATAAAAGTGGTTTTGAAGAAATGTTTCAAGCGTACACCTGTGTAGATACGACGGCAACATAGCAGCTAGTGCATTCGAAGCCCGCTCCCGAGACGTGCCGTGCATGCTGTAAGCAGTCACCACACGAGGTGCAGTCACCACAGTCACCACAGTCGGCTCTGCGCGTAGTTATCCCTGACATTTTGCGGGCGCAAGAATCGCGTACTTCCGCGTGAAATTTCAACCTTACCGGAACAGTTCCGGTACTCCGGATAAAATGTCCGCTGATACCCCATTCTAACTGAGCGATACGATACTAGCGCCGCGACAGAAATCAATTAATTGTGTGTCTATTAGATCGAGATTACAGCGCGGTATGAGGCCCGAAGGACAGAGTGAGGGGGAAAATTTGGTAATTCCAGTCACTCCCATTGTTGTTCTAAATACGGGAGGCCTTTCACGACCGGTGTTCCAATTATTTCTGATTCACTTTCAGGCGCTCGACAGCTCCGCTTCGCGCTAGCGTGGTGGCGCTGGAAGCCACAGCCGCCCAGCTCCACCGAGGCAGAAGAACCGGCAGGCCTCGCGACCGCACTATTCAGACAAGGTCGAAACGAAGCACCTCAAGTACGTGTGAACTGGGCCACGGTTTCGCTTCAGTGACGTCATAAACTGGCGTCAGCTTTGAAATCAAAGATCCGTGAAAAAAAAAAAAATTACGCCCACCTACCCTCGCGGGAACCCTGGTGTGATGCGACGCTGAGGGGGGGTTCAAGCGCAAGCGAAGAGCAACCGTCGACCGAAAGGCCGCCGGAGAGCGGCACACCGGTTATATGCGCAGCGCGTCCGAAGGAGAGGAGACCGCGGAGAGAGAGAGAGTACTGCACATGCGCAGCACCGCGCGCAGCGCCGCCCACCGGCAGAGTGAGAGCGCGCTGGGCTGCACCCGCAGATGTTGAGAGAGAGCGTTCGCTCTCGCCTGGGCACGCGCCGGCGCCAGTGCGTCTGCCGCGGCTATGACGCAACACAATTCAACACAATCCACTTTATCCAATCCAATCCAAGCCAAGCCAATCGAATCCAATCCAATGCCCCTCGCGAGAGAGTGTTCGCTATCGGAGAGGAGAGGGGGTGAGCGGAGGAGAGTGCGGACGCCGACGACGACGGACGCACGCAGGAAGGACAGGGCCGCCGACAAGAGATGCTCTCAGCGTCGCATCTAAAAGACCTAATGTCTGGCATTGCTACAAGTCCTCATATGTTTTGTGCACGAAGCCTGTTTTAGTGGATTATGGAAGGGTGAGAGCAGTCACGAAAGAGGATCTCAGAGTACCCCCATTGAGTCACGCAAGCGAGCACCAGTGGCTCTTTTGGTGTTTATCATTGTATCCAGATTACCGTGTTCGCGGCCTCGCCGAATCGTTTCTGCAACACTGCCGAAGACGCAGCAAAGCGGCAGCGGCATTTTCGGGCATACTTCTACAACTGAAATGCGTTTAAGTGCGGTATGTTTGATTGGCGTTGGGGTCGTTGGTCGCGAGCAGCCACAGAGCACGGGGGACAACCTAAGGCTACCACCGCTGACCGACTTAAAACGCATAAGGAACAAGATAGAGGGGACCATGATTCGTCGCAGTGTAAACAAATGTCACGTGATCCGTAATGACATGGTGGCGAAACGAAAAAATAGGGGAAAAAAGTGCCCATACTCTGAAACCTTATTTAGTGACCCTAGGAGAAAGGGTATTTTGGGGAAAAGTTGTCTGAAATGGTACTGAACTATTATCAAGCAGTGAAACGGTTCTTTCAGGACAAAGATAACTGGTGGAAGAGTATTCTGGCTTAGGCGTTCTAGTGTCGCTTTTCGGCGCGCGGTTTCTTTGCAGCTCTATTCGGTTTGTGCGTTTGATGGCCTCATACATCGGGTTAGCTAATTTAGGGGCAAAATACCTTTCTTTTTTGTGATACGCAGGCTTCAATTATATTTCTTTTCACTTTAAAATCCGCATGGAACCATATTACACCTAAATGATTTTTGTCGTTCCTCCTTACAAGCAAAAGTTTAAAACACATTCCCTTCGGTTGAGATAACTCTCAGAAAACAGGAGCTTAGGAGAACTTGCTAAGCTGATGTATTTATGCCCAGTTCCCTGGGCAGTTGGTTACTTGGAAGAACATGCCAAACTAGGCCAGGAAGACAGTCTTTTGACAGGAATAATTTCATTGAACTACGTTAGAAAGCAAACTAACACATCTGTTCTGAGCACAGAGTTATTTCAAAAAGAATTTGGTAATACGTTGACCCGACTGCTCAATTTTTCTTATGCTGGCTGTGAAGACACGTAAGCTCAGAGCCGACAAAATGCGGGGAATGTAAATACATTTATTGTTGTTCCACCTTTTTTCACCGGACTTGTTCGGGGTGTCATTGAATTGTAAAGGAGAGGTGGGTGTCAAGTGCGATATACATACATACGGGCACAAGAAAAAGGAAGGCAAGTATATTTGCTGAAACACTAGGCAATAATCGAGTTCGCTACCTTGTTCAAATTTTCTTTTTCTTTACTTCCCTACCATCTTCAAAATTTCATTGCTCGCTACTTACGTGCACACATACATACAGAAAAGGAGGCCAGCTGTTTCGTGAATGTCAAGGAGGGTGTAGGAAAAGCAAGCGGTCATTTCGGTGTGGAAAGTAAAATGCTGAGCAGAGAAAATGGGGAAAACATGCCCCCGACGTTCGGCCCACGCCCACACCCTTCGATTACGTTTCCGATGTTTCATGAATTCGGCTACCGGGCACAAGTATTACTATCCTCCACCTTCAAGTGTACTTATGCGTGTGTAAGAGTATTGGGGGTGGTTGCCAGTTTGGGGGTGGTTGCCAGTTCCGCCTTTATAGCTCTGAGGGAAGAGAAACTTTTTACCTTCATGCTTTGTCTGGTGTAGTTGTTAGCTAATGTAAGGTGTCACGTGTACCTTCATTGGTCCTGTCGTTACCACTGTGTGGTAACGACAGTATCAGACAACTAAGAAACTTATCACTCAGAAAACACATTTTTCTGATAGATAAACAGCCGGGTTCAGTTAGCCACTCAGCACACACGAGTTCAAAACGCTGTGCACTTATTTTCATTTGACATTTCCTTTATTCTTTATGTACAGAACGTGCGCCTTTTTTTCTTGTAGCAACAAACCCGAGGTCGGCGAACACCCAGTGCAGATGCATGGAACACATCAAAGCTGCAAGTCTGTTACTCGTGGTCATCGCAAAGTCAGCAGCCCTTGGATAACCATCAAGCCAACAGCCCCAACGCAATCGTCCATCACCGGATCGACGACATTACCTTCAACTGCGGCAACGACCGAAAATGGACACTATTTGGCAGGTTTTAATTCTACTCTTGAAACAAATCCAGCCCCGCCACCGCCGAGCACCACGACCGCGACCATTATTCCTACAACAGACAATATCCCCGTAACAGCCGAGGTAGTTTCTGCCTCTACAGTTGCGTCTACTACTACGACAATGACTGAGGAGGTCTTCAACTTCGATGTCGAGAGCAGCCCGTCTTACAATGTCGTCTGCTACTTCAACCACACGAGCTGCAGGCGAGCAAAACCAATCTCCTTCCGGACAGGCCACATCCCTGTCCCCTTTTGCAGCTACATTATCTACGCTTCACTCGGGGTGAACGAGGACGCTGAGCTCGTGACGAAGGATCCTGTAGGTGGATTCACCAAATTCGCTGCTATCAAAAAACGCCACCCGCAGGTGTCTGCGATGGTGGCCATCGGAGAAGACATGGGCGACTCGAAGGCCTTCCTCCAGATCTCCAAGTACAAGCAGGACGCCGTAGCTCTTGCGCGAAATGCTGCATCCTGGCTTCTGGACAACGGATACGACGGCTTAGTGGTTCAGTGGAATATGCCAGCAAGGCGACCTGACGACAGCGACACCATGGGGCCACGCTACAAGGCGAGGTTGCAGATGATCGTGGCCGCCCTCCGGGACTCACTGGGCTTCCAAACCGAGATATTCGGGACGGTGCCCAACGACGAAGAACTGCGCCGGAAGTATTTCGACGTCCCAGCGCTGTCACGGCACGTCGATAGGTTCCTGGCTGTCTCTAACTGGCTATTGCCTTTTGAAGGCAGGACCGGAAGCGGTGCGAGTTCAAAGGTCACGTCGTTACCTGAGCCCATCAACGACGCCCTCTACACACGACACACGCTGGTAAGAGACGGCAAGAAGGAGATCTATCGCAAGTTCTTCTTCGTTCTGGACGTCGGAGCTCGGACGTATACGCTTGCGTGGTCAGGCCACCATGACGTCCATGCGGCCATCTTGGGTCCTGGTAAGCCGGGGCCGCACACCGGACTTCCGGGCACCGTGGCGTACTACGAGTTCTGCAATCAGTCGTTGGCAACCAGCATCAAAGGAACGTTTGCGTCGTACGTGGCCCGAGACGACCGAGTGGGTTGGGCCCGAGTGGGTTGGGTACCTGGACGTCAGCAACCGTGGACTGGACATGGCCCGAGTGGGTTGTGTATCTGGACGTCAGCAACCTGAAGCGTCTCCTGAGTATGGTGCTCTACAAGCACCGGGCGGCTTGCGTTGGTATATGGGACGTTTCGCTGGACGACTTTCCGGGCGAGTGCGGGGACCCGTACCCGTTCACAAAGAAGATATCGGCCTGGAAAGAGAAGAGCATTAAGTCCCTGAGACGGGCGTCGGGGAATATCCAATTAACTATTTAGGAATGAGCTCCCAGGAATAGCTTACTTATAATCGGGGCGTTGAGCATTTGTAGAGGACCAATTATATGGACTACAAGGTCAAATCAGCTTCAGATATGACAATAAGCCGTACTGAATCTGAAAACGTAGTTGCATGAAAAATTGATTTTTATTGCGTTAGCACTCGGAGGGTGAAATCCGCCAGATCCGTTTGTCGTGATGGGTGAAGCCGCTGCGGTCCTGACTCCCTGTAGCATACCTGTCTCCTACCAACACTTGTCAGGCCGCCTCGGAGCTGTGGAAAGATAGATATAACGACGTTTCACATCTATACGCATCACTGGTGACGTCCCTGTCCAGCTCGGACCATGACGACAAGCTGCGGCTCCTGCACAGAGCCTAAGAGGCTGGTCGGTTTCTAGGGGTCCTGCAATAAGGATTCTTCTCGAACGCTGACTGCTCCATAGAGGCGTTTATTTCCCCTCCTCCGTATGTTACGCCTTCTATTGCGTCTTTTTTATTTTTATCCTTTATTACGAGACCTACGCATTCTTCTGTTTACGCGTCACAGTTTTTACAGGAAAAGCTATATGAGGAACACTGTTACATGAGAACTGCCTTGGGGTTGGGCGTGACCCAGATCGGCGGGATTGTCATTAATGAAACGAGTGACGGTTTTTTTTTAAAGCGAATTAGGCTTTATGCTGTCTGTAGTAATGAAACCGTTGGAAGTCATCGTAGAATCGCTGTACATGCTCGTTCATTCAAAATTGCCCATGAAGTTTCCTTTATCTGCATCTGCGTGCACTCACGTCACTGTCCTGTCGTCCACGTTTACTTCTACTACGTGGATTACCCTCCCTCCTCTTAGTACTCATTAGGGGAGCCAAACTAGAGCACTATTTTACTTGGAGACGAAAAAAAAGTGATTATCTTTGTAGACCTGGCCAGCGCTCAGGGTATGCCCACGTTTTGGCCATTTTCTCTTCAAAAGAAGAAAAATTTGACAACAAATGCAGCCTAATCCAGTGATTGACGTTCGCGTAATGTTTTGTCCTGTGCGAATATTGTCGCAGTGTTGTGGTTTGGTGCATATCCCAGCTAATACAATGCGCAAACGGCTCCCCCTTAATCAAGAACCTCTTCCAGATCTTCAGTTTTAAGCATAAAGTCTCCGTAAGCACTCGTTAACATTATTATTACCCCTCTTTCTGACATGCACAATTTGTAATCGTACAGAAAGATTCAATGAATTTTAATTCACGCATTCGTTGTAACAGCATTGCATAGGAGAAATATTCTCTGGCGTACACGTGGAGTAGGCGAAATTCGGTAGCTCTAATAATTTGCTGCAGAGCTGCACTTGCGACGTCATGAGGTTTCCAGGAGGGAATGCGTAGTAGCCCAGCAAAGCCGACTTCGTAGAAAAGCCAGCGATGTTCACCGGTGCAAACGGTTCACAATCGGCGGTCTCTCTCTCTCTTTCTCTTTCAGCCGGTGAGGAGCGATGTGTTGCGTCACGCACCCCTGAGCGCTCGCTCACCTAGCCGGAGCCTTTGCCCTCGCCACGTAGTGTCTCTGCATATACTCGGTTACAACTCAAGAACGGCACCACCTCATGTAGTGTATCACTCCGCTAAAGAGCCGGACCCGTGACGTCAGTGCGCGCGCGTTTTGAAAGGGGTTTGCTATGAATGCGTGATGTCGTCTGCCTTGTCTCACGCAGTTTGTTTGTCGTCACTGGAGTCGTTTATAAGCCGTTCTTAAGTCCAAAAAATCACGGGAACGGCTCACGCCATGTTGAAAATATTCTCAGTAACGCCCTACTTCCGGCTACGGTGATAACATCCGGCTACGGTGATAAGGCACAGCGGCAACTTCCGGTGCCGTTCTTAAGTTGTCACCTAGTATAGTTGCTAGGGCGGTGGTGAGGGGGGAACAAAGAAAGCGTCATTTCTTACGTAATAAAAACGACGACAGAAGGTTAAGAGCTCAGGAAAAACTTGCATTCGTTAAAGACGAATAATTTGTGTTAGTTACACTAAATCAATTCTGCTTTCGTTAAATTAAAAGCCATCGTCAATTGAGAACCAAAGCACGGTTCGCTTATAAGAAATGTCAGCAGTTGGTTGGCTTATTCTCAGTTCGAGTCCTACTACGGCAGAGCACGCTTTCAATCAGCGTTGAAGTGGAGCGCTAACAATCTACTATTTGGATTTTTCGAATATCACCAAGAAAAAAAAGGAAGCATTGAAATTACGTCAAAGTTGCTTCTCAAAACGCGATTATAATCTATCAAGTGCAACATTTAAAGCAAACTGTTCTTGATGATTGATCAGAGGCTAATTGTTGCCGCCGTTTACAATCACCTACATGCTTCTAGGTTCTCTGGTAATGATAGAAAAACAGCAATAAAAATCACAGTGGACGGATGTGCACGGGAAAGGCAGAAAAAATATGTTAGCTTGATGCACCATACAGCAGTAACATAATTTTGTATCATGTGGAACGATTTACGATTTTGATATAAAATCAGTGTCATCCACCTAAGAAAACGTTTAAACATTTAAGAGCTACGGGCTGCTTCGACTCACATCTTAATGCCTCTAGAAAAATCTTAATGTTACAGGTCCTCGTTCGAGACAATGTCCTGAAGAGTGCGTCACCTGGGAGACTTGTACTTTTTTTTCTGTAATGACTGTTGAACATTATTTTTCGACACCTCAAAAAGCGATGTAGTGCCTTTTAGAATGACCAAGTGCGTGTCGTGAGTATGCAAACTGTCTTCGTTTTGTGCTGTTTGTAGAATGGTATAGCGCTCTTTTAACGAGTCGGCGATTTAAACTATGCGGCGTGTTGCTCGTATTTTGAATTTAAAGAACACCCGTTTACATCCAGGGCAGAACTTTCGTCGAAAGTTTGCTGCTCTACCCCTCCCTGTTTGAAACATGGTTCATGTTCGGGGGTGTTCCAATCACACTCTGGGGGATAAGATCGCTAGCGGTATTTTCTCTCGTTGTGACGCAGTCGTTAGCGAACAATTACGCGACGCCGCTGTCCCCTGAGTGTTGCCTAAAAGCGCGTACATTTGTCGCGCTTATAGTTCATTAGCGGGCCTTTAGTCCCGTTGTGCCACTTACTGTAAACGAATGTGTTAAGCAAGCTTAGCCTATCTTCCCGTCCTGGCGCTTAGTGTTACGAATGTGTTGATTAAGCAAGCTTCGCCTATCTCCACTGCTCTTTAGCAACGTCGAGAGGAATAAGACAGCCTTAAATGCAGCGAACAAGGAAATTAGCGCGCGAAACTTGCAGATCTCCCGGAACTTTACTAGGACATGGCGTCGTCTCGACCTGCGCTCAAATCCGACTAAACAGGATATAAATTCCAACTCCGTATGTTCTACGTAGAACTCTCCTGAACAAACCAGAATAAGGATAAGAAGTTCGAGGTCGCCAACTCAGTTCTTACGACAACTACGCGTAGATGTCAAATCGACGCAAGAACTTCTGGCGGCCCACTGCCTTCGTGTTAGTGCGGACCTCTGGGAGTTCTACGGACCAGCCGTCTCCTAATGAAGAGACTGTGGCACGACGGCCCGGACTAGGGCTGTTTAAAGAATAAAGTTTTCTCTCTCTCTCTCTCTCTCTCAGTTCTTATGAGTTGAAAAAGAGAGAAAAGATATCCGAGGACACAAAAATTGACCCTGCAAGACTTGTTTGACTTTTTTATATCCTAAACACCTCCAGAACGTCGTCAAGAAGTGCTCTCAGTACTTAGCACAAGGGGTCGCAATGTGCCTCAGCCAGAGATTACGGCTCTATGCCCCTCAGGTAACTTAGAAACTTGCTCAAAAGATTCTTCTCTCTTTCCTGGTGTTGGAGATCTTCGAGCGCTGGAATTACTTCATTACAGCGGTATAGCGGCTATTGGCCGGCTTTCTTTTTATTTGCAGAAATAAACGCATTCGATAGCCACATTTACAAAGAAATCGCCACATATGCAAAGCAGAAACGAAAGGCGCATCTGCTGCGACGAGCAAATCCCGCAGTGCCGCTCCGTGCTGGCGATAACTCTAGCTTTCGCAGTGCTTCCGGACGCGAAGGAAAGCGTAAAAGCGTTTATCGGCAGTTTTACAGAGTCCCTTTAAGTTTTACTTATAATTTGTAAATGCGAAAGCATGAATGCCTTATTGAACGCCGCTGAGGGCTTTTCGAATTCGAATTACGCGCTGCGAGTGATTTGTTCGCTTCTGCAATGGTTGCGGCCGTCGAATATGAGCCTCAGAATACAGAGCGGTACGGCACGTACAGTAGGCCAAATCTTTAACTAACGTGCGCAAGCTGAAACTTTTCAGGCGTCAGCGCCGTGTGACGGAAGTTACAAACAGGTCAAGATTAAAGGCATGCTCCGAAACCGCTCTCAGCTGGGCCAATCGTCTGCTAGGCTGTTCCTTCTATAAAGAGCGTTATTAGACAGAAAAATCACCGCTCGCGTACGCTATTAAAGATTTGGCCGACTGTACTGCAAGGAAGATCGCCCAGACTCGCTGGTGACTGTTGCGCCGTTGGATGTGACAGGTACGGTCGGCAGTGTATTGGAACTCGCACAACGCGAAAAATCCTGGGTCCGTAATTGACAAACCTGGCCGCCAAGACGCAGCCACACTTGCGCGAACTACTGGTTCGTTTGGAGTACTCCTATTCTCATGATAAACTGCTAAGCAGGCTTCGCTTTTAGGCGCCTCAGTGGCCTAGCAGTAGAATTGTGGGTTTTGGCTCAGACAGTGTGGGTTCGAGCCCCAGCGATTAAAGTTTGATTTTGTAATACCGCCAGTTCTTTTTTGCTATTGCTACTGCAACCCGTTCTCATAGGTCAATCCTACGCATTCTTGTGGAAAATAAGGGTGGTTTGACATCTTATAAATTTATTCAGCCTACGAACGCGTTTATTCGTTGATCGATTCTTCCCTTACGACGCGAAGAAGAGGCCAACGTGGGGTGCGTGTAGGCGGCCATGTTTGTCATATACGCATCCCTGGAAAGGTTTGGGAAATGCCCCCCCATCGGATATGTTTTATCTTGCCTCTTTGACTCAACGTTACGTAGGTCTAGCTTTCGTCAAACTGATGATCAAACTGATGGGTTGCTGTAACCTCGTTATATTTCTGAGAGTAACGTTAGGCCTAACGGAAGAAAAATCTCGGGGAAAGCGTTGGTTAATACAGACCTACGTGCATATGATTTCGCCCTTCTTTAGTTTAATGTTAGTTAGCCCTATCGTTGAGCCAAACGACTTGCAATAAAACGTCTTACTGTACGTCGAGCTGAAGGGCCTGCTAACGACGTTGGACCTTAAACCGTAACGTTTGGCCTAGTGCCAGCAAACTCCCGCGAAATCCTTGGCTAATACAGATCTTTGGGCATGTGCTCTCTCCCTTGTTTGGCTTCACATCCACCCTGACCTGACACTGACAAGACGACTCATGCTGAGCTCGTAAAATGTTTGACAAAGCTTTTTTTCGAGAAATTTGCAACTTCGTGGTTAAGACTGAATTAGAGAGAGTCGTCTAGCTTGGGGCTCATTCCGTTGAGAATAGAATTCACACGGGACTCTTGCCTCATCTTGCTACAAGTTTTTGTGTCCAGCCAAATTTTTTTCTCTTGCCTTCCTTAAGCAAGCTCTTGTTCTTTCGCTTTCCAGCACAAGAGCGCCAATTGTATTATTTACAGAAGTTTTCTCAGAAAGACTACGTACGTCGCACGATGTTGCATTCATTAGAAATAGGCTGATTCGAATTTTCTCTCTTTTTATCTCAGACTTGGCCGAGTGACCAGCTGCTATTCACTACAAAGCGCTGGGCCGACCAGGTGGCGTCGGTTTCGATCGAAGCGTCTCTGTATTGAGCCATGACGTCTTCGCGCTGTGGGAGGAGCAAGTTAGGATGAGATAGCCGTGGTAAAAACAAAACTTGGATACCACGCAAGTTTCTCGATGGCCTTGACGAAACTTATGTACACGTAAAAGAAGCTCAATACAAATAAATGCAGGGCACCAAAGCAGAGGAAAAGATCGCTGCTAGCGCCGCATATATAGCGCGAAATTTTGTTTGCCAACAAGAGGTTCGAACATTCACGGCCCTGTGTTAAAATTTCTGCAAGATTAGTAGGCTCGGTGCTCCCCCGATTGCGAGCACCATATTTAGATTTGGTTAAAGTTGGTGTATTTGGTGACCCTGAAGAAGGGCACCAAGCATTACGGTCGCGAGTGGTTTGGATACTTTTGGATACTTTTGGATGAGTTTGGATACTTTTACAGTTTGTGCCGTTTTTTTTCCTAAATTCTAACTTATTTGTTTCAGATGGGATCCGCTCGGAGGTTTCAGTTTTCTGTACCGTATTCATCTGATAACCTTTGTTTATATTCATGTATGCGATTTATTTTCTTAACCGCCTGCAATAGGTGGCTGTTTTATCTTGAGGCTGACTCATCCCCTGTTCTGTACACTTTGACTGTGTTCCGTTCCACAGTCCCCTCAAGCGCAAAAGAAGTAGAGAGAGAGAGAGAGAGAGAGAGAGTGAGAGAGAGAGAGAGAGAGAGAGAGAGAGAGAGAGAGAGAGAGAGAGAGAGAGAGAGAGAGAGAGAGAGAGAGAGAGAGAGAGAGAGAGAGAGAGAGAGAGAGAGAGAGAGAGAGAGAGAGAGAGAGAGAGAGAGAGAGAGAGAGAGAGAGAGATGGACGGACCTAAGGACGGACGGTCCGACGGATGGATGGATGGACCGACGGATGGATGGATGGATGTATGGATGGATGGATGTATGGATGGATGGATGGATGGATGGATGGATGGATGGATGGATGGATGGATGGATGGATGGATGGATGGAGGGATGGATGGATGGATGGATGGCTGGACGGACGGACAGATGGACGGACGGAGAGAGAGATACATAGAGAATGGAGTAAACAAAATTCTGGAAAAACGTATTGTAGTAAGAAA
>NW_027526407.1:76164955-76254955 GCF_048455015.1 Haemaphysalis longicornis
TGGATGGATGGATGGATGGATGGATGGATGGATGGATGGATGGATGGATGGATGGATGGATGGATGGATGATGGATGGATGGATGGATGGATGGATGGATGGATGGATGGATGGATGGATGGATGGATGGATGGATGGATGGATGGATGGATGGATGGATGGATGGATGGATGGATGGATGGATGGATGGATGGATGGATGGATGGATGGATGGATGGATGGATGGATGGATGGATGGATGGATGGATGGATGGATGGATGGATGGATGGATGGATGGATGGATGGATGGATGGATGGATGGATGGATGGATGGATGGATGGATGGATGGATGGATGGATGGATGGATGGATGGATGGATGGATGGATGGATGGATGGATGGATGGATGGATGGATGGATGGATGGATGGATGGATGGATGGATGGATGGATGGATGGATGGATGGATGGATGGATGGATGGATGGATGGATGGATGGATGGATGGATGGATGGATGGATGGATGGATGGATGGATGGATGGATGGATGGATGGATGGATGGATGGATGGATGGATGGATGGATGGATGGATGGATGGATGGATGGATGGATGGATGGATGGATGGATGGATGGATGGATGGATGGATGGATGGATGGATGGATGGATGGATGGATGGATGGATGGATGGATGGATGGATGGATGGATGGATGGATGGATGGATGGATGGATGGATGGATGGATGGATGGATGGATGGATGGATGGATGGATGGATGGATGGATGGATGGATGGATGGATGGATGGATGGATGGATGGATGGATGGATGGATGGATGGATGGATGGATGGATGGATGGATGGATGGATGGATGGATGGATGGATGGATGGATGGATGGATGGATGGATGGATGGATGGATGGATGGATGGATGGATGGATGGATGGATGGATGGATGGATGGATGGATGGATGGATGGATGGATGGATGGATGGATGGATGGATGGATGGATGGATGGATGGATGGATGGATGGATGGATGGATGGATGGATGGATGGATGGATGGATGGATGGATGGATGGATGGATGGATGGATGGATGGATGGATGGATGGATGGATGGATGGATGGATGGATGGATGGATGGATGGATGGATGGATGGATGGATGGATGGATGGATGGATGGATGGATGGATGGATGGATGGATGGATGGATGGATGGATGGATGGATGGATGGATGGATGGATGGATGGATGGATGGATGGATGGATGGATGGATGGATGGATGGATGGATGGATGGATGGATGGATGGATGGATGGATGGATGGATGGATGGATGGATGGATGGATGGATGGATGGATGGATGGATGGATGGATGGATGGATGGATGGATGGATGGATGGATGGATGGATGGATGGATGGATGGATGGATGGATGGATGGATGGATGGATGGATGGATGGATGGATGGATGGATGGATGGATGGATGGATGGATGGATGGATGGATGGATGGATGGATGGATGGATGGATGGATGGATGGATGGATGGATGGATGGATGGATGGATGGATGGATGGATGGATGGATGGATGGATGGATGGATGGATGGATGGATGGATGGATGGATGGATGGATGGATGGATGGATGGATGGATGGATGGATGGATGGATGGATGGATGGATGGATGGATGGATGGATGGATGGATGGATGGATGGATGGATGGATGGATGGATGGATGGATGGATGGATGGATGGATGGATGGATGGATGGATGGATGGATGGATGGATGGATGGATGGATGGATGGATGGATGGATGGATGGATGGATGGATGGATGGATGGATGGATGGATGGATGGATGGATGGATGGATGGATGGATGGATGGATGGATGGATGGATGGATGGATGGATGGATGGATGGATGGATGGATGGATGGATGGATGGATGGATGGATGGATGGATGGATGGATGGATGGATGGATGGATGGATGGATGGATGGATGGATGGATGGATGGATGGATGGATGGATGGATGGATGGATGGATGGATGGATGGATGGATGGATGGATGGATGGATGGATGGATGGATGGATGGATGGATGGATGGATGGATGGATGGATGGATGGATGGATGGACGGACGGACGGACGGACGGACGGACGGACGGACGGACGGACGGACGGACGGACGGACGGACGGACGGACGGACGGACGGACGGACGGACGGACGGACGGACGGACGGACGGACGGACGGACGGACGGACGGGCGGGCGGGCGGGCGGGCGGGCGGGCGGGCGGGCGGGCGGGCGGGCGGGCGGGCGGGCGGGCGGGCGGACGGAGAGACAGATACATAGAGAATGGAGCAAACTAAATTCTGGAAAAACTTATTGCAGTAGGAAAATAGCAAATCCGGTGGTAAAATTAACCACCGAGTTATTGATAATTGTCGCTATCATTGATCGTAGATATAATAGAATCGATCATCCTTGACGTATAACATTGATCATTATTGATCACTGATCATTGATGACTGAGATCATTTTCACTAATAGATCTGGAGAAAAACGGTTTCATTGAGTTGAAGCCTTGAAGCGTTTGTAACAAAGAAATAGAACAACCTTCCGTCGAATGTGACATTATGTAAATGTTTCCAGATTACAACCTATGAAATCTTACTTCGGAATGCGTACCAACCCTGCTAATAAACCACCTTTATTCCTTTCCTAGCGTCACCAACGCATGCTATTTCTGTTTCTTTCACTGACCCCCTGTAGGGTCGGCTCTCACTTGAAGTATGCTGTTTTCTTAAGATAGGTCGACAACTGGCCCGGTAATGGGAAACAGTTGAGTCTGTCATTACCGACAGCTTTTTCTCGTTCAGTTTTCCATCTGACTTCACCTTTGATCAAAAGCGACAGGCAACGTTTACCTTCTCGCACGTTTTTATTCCGGACTTCATCTTTACGATGCCAGTGTTTTAGAACTGCATTCCCGAACAAATGGGAGACGATGGAGGTTTTTGTTCCACTTTTTTGCTTTTTCGTATGTTTGAATTCTTTAAAAAAGCAAACGTAAATGCCTGGTTTTACGACGGCCGCTTGGCATTTACAGCTTCCGTGTTTACGACGCCGTAATATAGGCTGGGGCCATTCGGTTCAAGCACCAAGAATGACACGCGTTCGATATTGCTGCAGCAGGAAGCAGTTCCACGCCCCGAATGCCTGTGCCTGTTTTGTAATCAAAGTGCGTCGGCCATTTCGGTTTCGCCCTGTAGGGCGAACCCTAAACCTGTCAATTTCGAACGAGGAGGGAAATTGCCTATCGTTCGAAAATTCACGGCTTGACGTAGCCCGGCAAATTTCTCACTCTCAAATATCCGCTCAAAAAGTATACCCTGACGAGTCCTAGGAAAAAGCGATGAGTGTGTAATGTACAAAAACGCGACGCTGTTAAGGACAATGCGCAGAGGACGTCCTCTTAGGCGTGTTCTGCTGTTTTTTCAGTGCGAACGTCACGATTTGTCGTAAAAATAGGAAGTAGTTGCAAGTAATTCGGCGAATATTTCTCTCAAGCCAAACAATACTTCGATATTGACAAGTTAACCGGAGATGAATTCCGCCAGCTTCATTTTTTTTTACCTTCTGGAACAAACGTTCCATTTCGGCGTATATAATATCTGGGGCGACTGAATGCTGCAGCAGAAATTGGCACCGCTGCGTCCGCATGAAAGAGCGCAGAAAGAAGTTTTCCCGAACGCGAGAAAATAACTTACACATCTTTCTCAGGTCATAAATGAAAATACCATGGTTCTTCTTATACCAGGTGGGGTGGCTCCGTAATAAAGGAAAAAAACAAAAACAAAAACAAAAAAAAAACAAAACAAAAACAAAAAACAAACGGCGCCGTCGCTCAGTGGATAAGGCGTTGTGCAGCTAAGCCCCAGTACGCGGGTTCGATTACCGGCCACGGCGGCCGTTTTTACTGATTGAGGCGAAAATCGGAAACGACCGTGTGCTCGATATTTCGGGGCACGTTAAAGATCCAGGTGATTAAAATTAATTCGGAGCCCTCCACCACGGCACCCCTCATCACCTGTGTAGCGTCGGCGCGTTAAACCTCATAATCAAGCAATCACTCATTATTCTTGTAGAAACGGTGAGTTCATTTCATGCCTGTTCGATTTATAATTTTGCTTTTCCCTTTATTAATCCTGTTGTCGCTACGTAGCGACAGCGAGAAAAGAGAAAGATAAAAAAAAACTATGAAGATCTCTGTGTCTCTCCCTCTCTTTCTATACTTCTTTTTTTCTGTCTTTGTGGGGGCGAAGGCAGAACTTGAACATCCGATTAGTCTTCTGGGTAGTCGTTAAGAGTGTACACCGTCCAAAGTTCCTTGCTCGCTACAAGTTCAAGCCCTACATCTGAGGAGGGCCATTTGCTGCTGTTAGTTGATTAAAAAATAATTCTAAGAAAATGGCAGTTGAGACAATGCGCTCTTTGAATCCGCACAAAATGAAAAAAACTCTGATTTCTTGGTCTGGATGGAAGATTTTTGTTTCAATTACCGGGTGAGCCACAGCTGATGGGCTAGAGGGGGTCTTTAAGTGGGCTACCTTAATACCGAAGCCGGTGAGGGTCGAATTTAATGCGATAGGGAACGCACTTTTGTCGGAACTAATTACGGGCGCGTAGGATTCGGCGCAATTAGGTCGGTTGTACCCGTCCCTCCTTCCAACGGAGTGCACGTCCCGGTTGCAGGCAAAGTGTTGCTGCAGAGATTTGAAAGTGCCGCTCACTCCTTACGTTCCTTCCCAAGGCCGTTAAACGTACCACGATGGTCTGCTTCTTGTTTATTAAACTCAGTCCGGTGACGTGGAAGCCAAATAAGTACAGTAAACGCTCGTTGTACCGAAGCACCTGTGATAGAAAATTGACTTCATTTTAAGCGATAATTCGTTACAAGCGGGTGTGGTATTTTCTTTATACACTGCGGTGTGTACCATAAAATTTACCACCCCTTACTAAAGAAGGTTGAGGGAAGCGAAAAAGATAAAAGTGTGCCAAACGTTCGCTGAAAGTGCGTCCAATCGATCGTCAGATCTGCCGCCGTGGCTCAGTGGCTGAGGCGTTGTGCTGCTGAGCACGAGGTCGCGGGTTCAATTCCCGGCCGCGGCGGCCGCTTTTCCGATGGAGGCGAAAAGGAAAAACGCCCGTGTGTGCGAGATTTCGGCGCATGTTAAAGATCCCCAGGTGGTCAAAATTATTCCGGAGCCCTCCACTACGGCGCGGCTCATCGCCTGCGTTGCGTCGGCGCGTTTAACCGTACAATCAATCAAACCAACCGATCGTCAGATCTTCAAAGACCCAAATCACAAACAAAGAACAAACCCGTGCTACGACTTTCCGCGCACTAAGTAAACACATCTACGAACGATCTAAATGTATGCCGATACGGGGTTTATGAGATAAAGGTATTGCTATTCTACTCCTTCGTCGTGATCGATGCATGTATACTGTCTTATCTATAAAACCGCTCCTTTTTCGCGATAATCAAGTTAACTGTTCTGACCCACTGGGAGCCCGGTTTCACGCACGCGCCGTGTGTCCAGAAATCTTACCAGAGCTTTTCGTTCGACCAACCGGTCTAAGGGGAAATGCATAAGTTTTTTTTCTCTGAACGTAATCGTTCCCGCTTAGAAAGCGTCGCATTAAAACACCTTGAATAAATGGATTTTGTAATAACAATGGTAGAGAGCACGCGAGGGCATGGTTCTCACCTAGCGTGGCGAGTAGCAAATCCAGTCTACGTAGCTTTCTATGTTATGCTGCATGGATTAGCAGTGTCAGATTTCAAAACACAGTAATATCACGCAGTTAACAAAAAGAATAAGCATGACCGGTGGTTACATAGCACATAGAGTAGTGGTTACATAGCACACGGAGTAGAAGTTCTACTTCGCAGGAGGTAACCCATTTCCATGACGGTTCTTCGCGGTTAAGTGAACCTTACTGACTGTTACAGCAAGCAGTGTGCGTGCTCGATGATCTAATATGCATTGAGTTTCTTACAATATACGGTAGAGAGGAACCTGGCGCTAGCGTCTATGCGGCTCACATCAACGCCGTCTGTGTCGTCATGGGCCGCCATTATATCGTGCACCCGCCTCAGTTTCATCATTGGTTTGGATTGAAACGTTCTAGTGACCGCAAATTTAAACAAAGTGCCACCAAAAACGCGAAGAATAGTGTGCAATTATGTATGTGGAAAATAAAACAGGCTGTTTTAAAGTTAACTAAGGAAAAACGAAGTAAACCGTATTATTGCCGGAAAGGTTGTGCCTGCTATTCGGCGGTCAAGGTTGTAGTTACGAACAATGTTAATGTTTGGGGGGTAAACTCATTAGAGACTCTTATTTTAATAATATTACCATTATTGAAAATAATCAGTTGTTTGAAGAGTTTGGAAAGTTTTTTGAGCCTGTCTATGAAAACGTCACCTTCGTGGGGAACCAGTCAACCGATCGTCAGCTACAGTTTAACAAAAATTGCTGCTGAGCGAGTTGGTTTATACTAGAAGAAAAAAAATCCTCCGTCGCATGCCCCCGCGCCAGGCACACGTGTAAATGCAGAGCATAGTGGGGTTCCGTGGTGTTGGTGTTGTTGGTGTGGTGGTGGTGGTGTGGGTTGAGAGAGAATCGTAAGTAGGTAACGTCAAGTTGTTATTATTTTATTGGCATCACTGCGATTCTCTGTTGTTCTCTTCTTCTCTTTCTTCTTTCTTTCTTTCTTATTGTCTTTCTTTCTTTCTTCTCCCCTTCTTCTTCTTTTTTCTTTCTTCTTCTCTTCGGAGGTTGCGTCGACGAGGGGGATGCCTCCGGTTACGTCCGTCCCTCTCTGCGGGGCCTCTGGGGAGCGTGGTCGTTGAGATGGTGAGTGGTGAGTGAGTGGCGAGTGTCGATTTAGCGCACGACGAGCACGACTGCCTTGTGGTCGCTAAAGTAGACGGTGAGAGGGTCCGGGAGTAGGGGCTGGACGCACAAGGATGAGGAGGAGGACGCAAAGACGAGGTCTATGCAGGACCCGTGGATGGTGGTCCGCTGCCTGCTGTTGACGGGGTTGTGGTCAGACACGCAGTCGAGACCGTAACGGTCGCGCACGTGCCTGACGATCCAGTCGTCTTTGCGAACGTCGACGTTGAAGTCCCCGACGAGGACTATGGGTCGTCGTTGTCTTTGCGTTTCTGGTTGTTCTGGTTGTTCTGGTTGTCGTCGTTGCTGGCGTCGATGGTCGTTCATGGCCAGTTCGAGGAACTCTGCAACGGCGTCTCGATTGAGTCTCGGCGAGAGGTAGAAGGTGATTACGGTGATTTCGCCGTTGTCTTGGCCATGGCCGTGACGGTAGGCGTCGTCGCACACAGCGGTGAAGCTGGCGTTAGAGGGAGAGGGGGTGGAGAGAGAGAGCGCTATCACGCCACCGTCACGCCAGCACCTGCTGTTGCTACGGTGCTTGCAGCGCCGGAGCGCGCTCAACTACGAAGCTTCGCGCGCTGCACATGTGCTGCAAACGTGATGCGGGAGAGGAGGAGTGGGGGAGAGGGCGCACCTGCGCGCTGAGCTGTTGCGGACGGACGGCGGACGCTACATGTGAGTTAAAGAAATGCTCTGCATTTAAAAGAAAACGTGGCGTGAAACAGTCGTGGCCGATAACAAGATAGGACGGATACAGGCGCCCGTATCTGTCGTATCTTGTCTTCGTCGAGGTACGTTTTGTTCATTTTTTTCGTCGGCTACAAATTTCGCGGCGGCATATTACCCGCTCAGTCGTACGTCCTTCGACTGCGGCATGACCAACGTCAGGTACGATCACGCACTGCTTGCCTTTTCACCGAACACGGCTACAACAGCACAGGGAGGATTTCGGCTTTCTCGTAGCTCGTAGACGTGTGAATACATAGTGAGGAAAGCAAACCCAAAAACCGCTTACGAATCCAATTGTCATGCAAAGCCCAAGCCGAAAGCGGGGGTCTTCCCATTAGCCCCCACGACGACATGGATTACCAGGCGCAGTTTGCTCTCTAGTATACTTACTAAGAAACTCTATGCTAATATCTACAAAAAAGAAGAATGGTTCGCTTAACAGACATGGCAGAGAAACTATCAACGTTTTTGAAGGAATGTAAGAGAACACCGGCCGCCCGTTCAAATAAGGCAGTTTCGCAGTAAAGCAAAAATGAAGCCCGCCTTTGCACTTTTCAAGTCAGTTAACTGATTAATTGATTGTAGGGTTTAATGCGCCGACGCAACGCAGGCGATGAGGCGCGCCGTAGTGGAGGGCTCCGGATTAATTTTGACCACCTGGGGATCTTTAACGTGCGCCGATATCTCACACTCCCGGGCGTTCTTGCTTTTCGCCTCCATCAGAAAAGCGGCCGCCGCGACCGGGAATCGAACCCGCATCCTCGTGCTCAGCAGCACAACGCCTTAGCCACTCAGACACCGCGGCGGGTCAAATCAGTGAACTGAATCTGCGGAGAGAAGTAGGGCAACGCCGCAAAAATGAGGGCAGAGATATTTATAACTAGAAATGGTTTTAACCAAATATGAAGTGTCCGCTCAAGAGGCAGCGCCCTCTTACCTTGAATATAGGATCCATCGCAGACGTTATGTGCCTTGTCAGGACCAGTGCAACAGCGAAATTCGCCGAAACCACTATTCTGTCAACCGAGAAAAAGCAAAGAAGCAATAAAGGTTATAGGAGAAACAAAATTCCGTTTACGTTTCAAGCAGAAACAAACTCTTATCAACCACAATTATTTATTCTTCGAGGCCCCGGGCTTTAAAATGACGTGAGAATTTAGTATTATTTTCAGCAAATAATTTGCGTCTGACTCGTTTTTTGTGCCGGTTTGGAACCCATGGCATCCCGATTCGATGTCGAGTGTTGACAGGTGCGTTTCATTTATGGAATATACACTAAACGCGCACACAGCCGCAGAATTTTAAAGAGACAGCATTGTTAGTGGGACCGATGGTGTCGTGTCAAAGAACTAGTCATTTCCCCATAGACCAGTTGATCGACCGAAAAGCTCTGACAATATATGTGGACACACAGCGCAAGCGTGCAACCGGGCTTCTATTGTGCCAAAACAGTTACTTCAAAATCTTGATAAAGGAACGGTTCTAGATGAGCCAATACATGCATCGATCATCAGGGAGGAGTGCAATGGTATACTCCAGTCTCATAAACCACGTATCAACATACATTTAGATCGTCCGTAGATGCGTTTACTTAGTGCCCGAAAAATCGTCGCAGGGGCTCGTTCTTCCTTTGCGATTTCGGTCTTTGAAGGTATGGCAATCGATTGAACGCACTTTCAGCGAAGGTTGAACGGTCTCTTAGAGAAAGTTTTGACGCACTTTTGACGCAGTTTTGATGTCGGTAATCTTTCGCGCTTCTCGAAAATTTCTTCGAGAAAGTGATGGTAAAGTTTTTTTTAAGGTAAGTTAGGCCCTCCTCGGACCATTTTATGAATGCAAAAATCCGAGGACACCCGAGAAATTCTTACGAGTTTGAAAACCGCTGAATTGAACGCCGCTCAGTGCTCCATGCAGTTTCCAGCGGCATGTACAATGTTTCAGTTTTCTTGCGGGCAGGGGTGAATCGGCCTTAGTCAGGCACAGCCGATCTGCCTTTAGCCCACTCACCCGAGAAATTTTGTCGGAATAAATCATTTTCGAAAGTTCAAAAAAAGAGAGAAAGTCTTGCAGTTAAATTACTGCGCATTAGTTTCTCAGTTTTTCTATCATAGCTTGTAGGCTGTCGACATAAACTACTGGTACATTATTGCTGACAATTCTGCTATCACGCACATTGCCCTGGATCGCCAGTGATTGGTGCGCCGCTGCACGAGCCCAGCGCAGATCCTGCTTAATGCCCCGCCGCTGGCTCTGCACATGCACAGGCGTTGCTTAGCAACAGGGTCCTCCAACGGGGCCGTAAAGACAAAACACAGGTTTGGTTCATTAGAAAGACTGCTCTGTCGAGATTACAATGATACCACTTTTATTGAATAGCTCAATGTAATACTCGAGATATGAAAGAAAATGTATGCTCACAAGTTACTCGCCAGCCACGTTTTGGTGCTTTATCTATGACGTCACAAAATCTTACCTGTGCGATTGGCAGCCGATGACCTAAGCCACCCCCAAGAAACATGACTGGGAGATTGTACTTGGGCTTTTTGTTTCGTTCCATCGTACTACCTAAATTTTAACATGCGGTGAACACGCTGATAACTTTTTTTTAGTGCTGGTGCGTGTTACGTTACTCCTCCCCATAATACATTACTGTAGCGCCAAATTTGAAATTCTTTTGAATATTTGCTGCGTTTTCTCCGTTAAAACCTTTTTTCGTGGCAGGGACGGAGCTGAGTACGTTACAAAAGGCTGTTTCGTTGAAACTGAACAAAGTTGCATTTTGTCTTCATGTCCCCTTTGAAGTGTTTTATTGATGCAAATCACGCGCTATCAAAACGCATCACAGTCACGTGGGTTTAGGAGCCATCTCATGGCCACACAAACCACCGACGCCGCTAGCCTTCTCTCTCATTAGTCGTAGTAATGCTATCGCATTAAAACGGACTTACGTCAGGAAAGAAGACGTCGTTGCAGTAGGAAATTTGACCTCAAGATTCGCCAGGTGCGCGAGTACTCTCGAGACCAGGTTGTTAAGTTCGGTTAGGTTGTGGCTCACAGGTTCGGAAAGTGCTAAAATAATAAACTATGACAGTAAGCACTAATTGCAGCGGTAAACATTTGAAGGAAGTTCCCCCAAGTGGACATTGTTGGGGAAATGCGTTTGCCGCTCTGCTATAAGTGGTATTTGTTGAAAAGTTTAGCTGTCAGTTTCTTCGCTTGGCAACACTGGAAACGGCCACAGACATGGCCGATGCGCCACAAACATGGCGCAGCTTGGGCCGCTGCACCAGCACGCCGAAGAAAACAAACAACACCGGCGTGCGTCGTCTGCTCCGTTTCAACCCGATTCTCAATGGGGGGGTCAAGAGAGATGTAATTAATCGCACTCACATCGGACTCGAGGCAATACTTTGTGTTCGGTGAGGTGGAGTTTGTAACGTGCAAAACAGTCATGTGCATAGCACGGACAAGTACCGCCATCCCGCGGAGCCCGACGTAACCAGTGACGGCGCACTCACACGGTTGCCTACATGCGGGCCTCGCCAGTGATACAAGCAATAGGCAGAGCCCCTTTAAGGTATGCTTTACAGTTATACAACAATGTAGTGCTTGAAAGGCACCTTTCCAGGGAGGAACATCCCGTCATACAAAAATAAGAAGGCCTGAGGGCCTTTTATTAAATACCTCTGTAAAACCGCAAGAATCCTTGTGAACAACAGACCTCTCTAAGGTATGCTTCAGTACTGGAAACAAATGCATCACTGGAAAAATATTTTCGCAGGGTTACTATGAGATGTCTCATTCTAAAGTAAGAGGAACTTACCGCAACTTTTCGAAATTACCTCCAAAAGAGCTTTGTATAAAGCCCAATACACCTAATCCCTCCAACGTCGACTTCACTACCTAGCACAAGTGCGTTCCTTGAAAAGTTTCGTTTCAGGGACAATATAACCGGTCTTTTTATTACTGGCATTTTCTTAAAGGGCCCATGAAGACAAAATATCACTTTGTTTAATTTGAAAGAACTAGGCTTCAGTACCTCAATGCGCTCCGTTGCAGCCACGAAATACTTCTTCTTTAAACGAAAAAAAACCGCAATACGTTATGAAGAACTTCCAAATTTCGCGCTACAGAGAAGTATTATGAGCAGGAGTTGATTGATTTGATTGATTGTAGGGTTTAACGCGCCGACGCAACGCAGGCGATGAGGCGCGCTGTAGTGGAGGGCTCCGGATTAATTTTGAGGGGATCTTTAACGTGCGCCGAAATCTCGTACACACGGGCGTTGTTGCTTTTCGCCTCCATCAGAAAAGCGGCCGCCGCGGCCGGGAATCGAACCCGCGACCTCGTGCTCAGCAGCGCAACGCCTTAGCCACTGAGCCACCGCAGCGGGTGAGCAGGAGTGACGTCATATCGTCCAGCACTAAAAACCTAACTGTCAGCGGATTAACTGCACGTTAACATGGAAGTGATCAGATCAAACGAAACTAAGGCCCAACTGAAACCGTCCAGTCATGTGTTTAAACAGATAATTTATGTTCGCGGGCTCCAATCGCCCAAATAAGGTTGTGTGACGTCATAAAAAACTTTCCCGAAAATGGGTAGGGGGTTGGCTCTGCTTCACATGTTTTATTTGAAGGGACAGAAAACCGTTTTTTGTTGTGTGCATGTCCTCTAGCTCATGTGAAAGCCAGCGTTTTATATACTAAGGTAACGGCCAGGGATTGCTAAATAAACAGAAGGAATAATTTAAATTTCGCGCTAAAACTTCTCAAGTCTGAAAGGTAGCGACACGCAGTGTCTAAACGTGACACTACCTTACGAGTCCAAATAACTCCGTCAGTTTCAACGGCTGATTCAAAAATCGTACGAAGGAATAGGAAAGGTTGCACATTATTCGTGTTTTAGATGGGGACAAGTTTATAAATACCTCTTTTAATCTCACGTGCAGCTGAAAGTACGTTGCCGCACGGCTCCATGTCCTGGTTGCCGGCATTGCTTCTGGCGGAACACGTATGGCTGGTCGATCTAAAATTTCCGGTTTCAAAAGTTCTAGGGCGCTATCAGCAACATCACTTCGGTTTAAGGTGTTTTAAGTGATGCCCTTTCATTTGGGATAAAAAAAATATGCTCCACAAAAATCAGTTTTCTGTCCCTTTATTATCCCCATTATTTGTCCGACGTTTGCGATGACATTGGTATCGATGTCATGATGAACCAAACTTGTATTTAGTCTTCACGGCCCCTTTAAAGGGGCCATGCAGACAAAACGCAACTTTGGTTCACTCGAAAGGTTGCCCCGTTGGAATCAAACTGACACAACTTTTAATGCACACTTCGCTCGAATAAGCTACATAATTAGGAGGAAAGGGAATGGACATGTGACCCACTAGCCCATTTCCCGGAACAGAACCTATGATGTCATATGTGCCTAGCTCTGCGATTGGTGGAGGCCAGCAAAATCAGTCGCAAATTAGACTCGGCTTATAGGCTTGCCGAACGAGCTATTTGCGCTTACATTCAGGGCAATTTCTTTTTATAGCAGTAAGAATGGTGGGGTGAACAGTTGAAGTTACGAAAGTACACGTAAACGTAGAAGTACCGATGCGTACTGCTGTTGGTACTGCGCACACTATGCTTGTTTAAGCTGCACAGCAGTGCGGCGCTTTGGGGGTGTCTTAGACGACACTGGTCGATTGGAGTAAGCGACGACGTTTTACGTAACGATATTTGTGGAGCCAACACCAGTTTCACGAAACGATTATTTTCTACCTTGACAAAAGAAAGCAATGTACAGATACGGTCAAAAACAAAGACAGAAAACAGCCCGCCACGGTATGGTGGCGCCATCTAGGTTGGTTAACAGTAAACAAAGCTCCGCAATCGGCTGCTGAGCGATTGCTGCGATATCATTGCAGACGTCGCGAAAACACATGATTTGGCGGGCGAATCAAAGTTTTCACCTAAATTGATTAATTTATCGGTCAACAAAGCATCGTTTGCTGCCATACAAGTGCGGGGGGCACTTTAAAACACGAAAACTTTCGAATAAAACAAACGTGTTTTTTTGCATGGCCCCTTTAAGCTGTGAAAGCGTGACACATCCAGCATCACCGAGTCGAGAGAGTCCACACAGAAATGTTTATGTATTTAAAAGTCTGCATTGCCTACTCTCTTCACTGCTCGGTGCATCGCTGCGTGGAGGGCGCTACATCTCCGCTGTCATCGCCATTATAGTCTCGGCAGCTCATTTATCTCACACGTGCGTGCGATAGTGGCTCTTTCCCGCCACCGCCACTGCTACTAAAAGGAGCAATTGGAAAGCGTCTTCTTGTACGGGCTCTTCATTACAAGGAAACCCTTTCAGCGCACTCTAGTCTCATCAGTGCGAAAAGGGCCCAGTAAATAACGGCTGCACGTGCAACCTCGCTCGCATGGCGCGAATGTTCCGTTAGTTCGTGAAGCAGGACAGTTCCGTTTGTTTTGAATAAACAATGGCGTTTTTGTTAACGAGCGAAATAGGGGCAAACGCGTCGTCAGCTCTGCGAATTACAGCCGCCGGATCTATATAAGCCGGAACCGACCCGTGCCTTGGTCGTGTATGAGAACTCTCCGCACGTGTTCACAGTGACTCTGCTTTTACGTACGTGACTGTGGGGTATCGTACTGAGCGATGTTTATTTGCGCTTTTTGGACACACTCTGAGTGACGGTGTGTGCGGGATATGAGGTGGTGTAAAGTTGTGTGTAGGGATCGATTTGTAGCACCTCTATTAATTGCTACAAAGAACAAAACATGACAGAGTACGCGTTTGTAGGAAAGTCGATATTCCTACCCCATGTCACGCCAGTTGCTCGAAGTTGATTGGCACCAATTTGTACCAATATGACCTTACCAAGTAAGGTCATTGGTTTTCGGTTTTTTTTTTCGTTTTCGGCGCACTTCCACCGGTTATTAGCTTTATATTAGATTATTGTTTTTATTTATTTATTATTTCTGGGAATATTTATTATGAATTACCTTTACCAGTTTCTTTGGTTTATACACGGTGTTTTTACTCATCGGACCATTTTTGCAGGATTCGGGCTTCTAATTGGCAACAGCATTCAACTTGGAGTGATTAGAAACAATTAAATGTAACTTTGAATCAATACAAGAAAACCGTATTTTAAACAATTAACGCTGTCAATTACGTGCTGTCGCAAGGAACACATGGGAAAGGGACCGAATTTTTGTTGTTTAAAATGTCTAAAATACCTAGAATTCTCAAAACGTTTTAAATGAGTGATCAAGCCGTAGAGCAATGCTGAAGGCAAGATAAAAACAATTTGGGCAATCATGTTCTGAATGAAACTTCCCTCAGGTTAATCATTCATGTGAATGAGACTTCGGAAAGAGGAGCGTTTCATGAAGAAGTGAACGAGCGATTACAGTCAAGCAGCCTTTATTCAAACGAGCGATAGAAAATGCAATGACGCTTACAACGACCGATCGCAGTGAATGCCGGGATTGTCAGCTGACCCGCGTAATTTCCTGTCATCCTCCGAGGCATCACAGAATGACTAACCGCAAAAGCGCACAAAGGTATGGTGGCGCCTTTTAGGTATGGCGGCGCTCATACCTACCCTTTTATGCTATAACGGAACCTATAAAAACAATGTCGTCTCGCTCAATTTCAGCCAAAAAGTCCTAACCTGTACTTATAAAGTGCACATACGAAGTGCCTCGGAGAGAGAGAGAGAGAGAGAGAGAGAGAGAGAGAGAGAGAGAGAGAGAGAGAGAGAGAGAGAGAGAAATCCCGGGCCATCATGACTAACGTGAAACCTGGTGAGGGGCGAAGCCTGCAGTGTATAAGTGTATTCCTGGCGCCTTGGCGTTTTTGCCAACGGAGATGAAACCGTTGGGGGGTAGAGGTATACAGCTTTGTTGTAAAAGTCTCTTGTTTTTGAAACGCGAATCTCTCTAGCGCTAGGCGTAAATGCGTTTCCCGGTGTTTTGGTACCGTGACTACATCAGACGACAACTACGGTGACAACAGGAGACGCCAACGGCCCCAGCCACTAAGGGGCTTTGCCCCTAATAACTTTTATTGACGCTAAGGATTAGGGCATGTTGTGCGCAACACTAAGACACTAAGGGTTGCTCGGGTCACGAAGACCCTCTGCTTGGGAACGATGCTTCTTTGTCGGCCTCCCAGGATTTCAAAATGTCACGTACACACCACTTCTATATTATCCGCGGAAACTTTTCTACTTTCGATTTTGCATCCACGCCCCTCTCCCCCCTCCCGTGTTCTTTCATCATCACTGCCTACATAAAGAATGTGTTGCGTGACCACCGCCCTGGATATTTTAATCGTGCGTGGAACTCCTGTCTCCACCAGTCGAACAACAGCGCAGCCTTTTATGGCCTCTGATGTGTTATTACGACATTCTGTCGCCGTATCTCTTTTAACGAAGAGTTAGGTGCGACGTGTACCGTATAAAAAGGTGGAGGGGTGCACAAATAAAACATTTAACGCGGTAAGGGACTGCGCACCTCCTGTTTTCCCTACAAAGTAAAAAAAAAAGAGAGAGCTCGAGTTGTTGGGGGCACTCCCAAAGGTTTCTACTTATCCTCCTTCCTTTTCCTTCAGACGGATGAGAAAAAAAAAAAAGGTATGTCGCTAAAGTCAGGTCCGAAACAAGCTCTTCGTACAGCCTTGTATAAAGGTACGCTTTCTCGCAGGTGAGTCCAGCCAGGGAGAACAAAGGGGAAGGCGCGTAAACAACAACGACATGAACAACAACTACAAGAACAAAACCCACGCCTTCAGACTCACCTGCACCTCGTTCACGCCAGGTGCTAAAGCCGAGGAAAGGTGTGGACGCCCAGGGAGGTAGAATCGTTCCTGCGTGCAGCTTCGAGGCTCTGCTTGCTTGTACTTGGGTTTGGGTTCCGGGCCAGCTGGGTGGTACGGTCCGGAAGATAAAGCAAGGACGTTATCAGTCCAGTTTCTCTCTCACGCGTCGGCGGGCCTAGTTTACGGCCGAGGCTCTGTTCCCAAGGGCGTAGCGGACTCCCGTTTTGTGCCTGGCGACTTTGTCGTTGCATTTGTTTGTTGCTGCGGTGTGGACGGACTTTTTCCCGAACACTCACTGTCCAGTGGTGCTGTTTTGTTACTGAGCGCAACCTTGGTTGTTGCCACCAGGGAATGAAGAGCTACCTCCACGGTGGCCTAATCTCGTCGATACGCTTGTGGGGGCCCTGCAAGACAAAGGGGAAACAGAAAAATGGGTAAGGTGATTGGCTTCGAGGAATCCTCTTTGCAGGCAGCATGGGTATATTGTGTCCTTTGTCTTTCGGAAAAGAACAACTAACCAAAAATGCCAGATAGTTATGTGCCGCGGTATAGGAAAAGTAGCGGTTGAAGTAAGTCATCGCGAAATTTAAGTACAGGGTGTTACAACAAAAAAAAATGGGAGTTTTTATTCAATTTTTATTTATAAACCGCTGGGTCTTTGACGATGCGATTTACAAGAATGTTTAAATGGGGGTTCATTTTGGTTAGAAATAACACAAACGGCATTTGCGTCTTTTTAACAATCGATTAAAAACACTTTTTCGCCCATGGGAGAAAAATTCACCGAAAAAACATTTTTCCTGCGCTGGTACATTACGAAAACCATGCACCCCTCCATCTAACGACAACCTAACCTTACCTAACCGGGCATTTTTTTGACCACCGTGTGTCAAGTGCGCCTGGATAGAGTTTTGCCCGCATTCGTTGTTACCTCTTGTGTTCATGACGGTGGTTTATGACGTTCCTGACCTGACCGGCCGACCGACGACCAGGCCAGCCCAGTTACCAGACCTGAGGTTATCTGACCTGACCAGACCAGAGCAGACCTGACTACCAGAACAGAACAGACGAGACCCCACCAGAGATTTAGGCTTTAAGTGCCCCAAGAAAGACTCGACGTAAAAAACACACCAAGTCTTACCCTGCGCCACTAGACGAAATCAGGTTTTTCTTAGAATGCAAAACAAACTATGGCGATACGGTTGCCTGTATTTTCACACACAAAAAAACCAAACATTAAACCCGACCTTTCGGCATATTTTGGCGCAATGACGACGGCCGTTTCGACAAAAGTTTTAAAAGATGGTCATTCGTTGTTGTAACAATACAGTTGAACCAGCTGCCAAATGTTTCCAAGGCGTGAGAATAAATTTAGTCGAAATGTTGGCGGTCGAGTTGAGATGGCGAAGTGCCCAGGGAAAGTTAGATTGTTGCACAAATTGCACGACGATTCTGCCCCCTTGCAAAGCACCTTCCGTCAACCGAAGATGATCGTCTGCAGTGAAAATAAGGTAGAATAAATCGAATGAGATGGGGTAGTTGCGAAGTGTTAGTGTTTAAATTTGTGGCGGGACGCTGGCATTTTTACCGTAATCCTAATCTTGGTTTTTTTACTTTGTCACCTAGATCTCGGCGTTTCTGTGGCTGTATTTGGGAACGGTATTTTAAATTATGTGTTCATTTTTTCTTGCTTCTTTTTCTGAGCGCACATTTTCGTAAAAATAAACTACGTGGCCTACACCTGAGCTATGCGGATCGCCCTATTGGAGGGTTCTGGATTAATTTTGACCCCCCGATGATCTTCAACGTGCGCCTACATTTCGACATCCGCACGTTTTTGCTTTTCGCCTCCACCATAAAAACGACCGCTGCGGCCGGGGTATCGAAGCAGCACACCGCCTCAGCCACTAAGCCAAAGCGGCGGGTATACGAGAACAAAGATGAAGGTCAAGTCGAGACATTTTTCTTTGCCGACTACGCGTCCTGCTGACCTTGTCCGCAAAATTTCACTACTCTCGACAGCAGCTCACGTGTTCCGAATATCGGTCTTCCGTTTCCTCCGCTTCCCTGTCGTTCTCTTCGGTTATTAGTACAAGGGACGATGTTTAGTGCTTCCCCAGCCTCGTAAGTACAGTCTCATTTTTGTGTCTTTGTCTTGTTCTGTTCTCCTGCCGCGAGGAGCTGAGGCCCGGGTCCCGGGGGGGCTCTGTCTCATTTCGTGTTTACGGTCGTCGTAAATCTTGCCCAACAACCCTGCTTCCATAGCGCTTGCAGCCGAGCCTGTAATAAGTTCCGTTCCTGCTGTCCCAGTTTTTATTTCGACGTCCGTTTTTGCTTTTTTTCCATTTTATGCAGGAGCTTTGTTTGGAAGAAGAAACATCAACAGTTTGACGCCTCACTGCGGCGTCGTATACGTGTAAGACTTGTACCCTCGGGTTGCGTTACCAATTTCCCCGCATTGACTTGGTGGTCAGAGTGCGCTTGACGGGTTGGCAGCAGTTCGTAGCCCTGCTCCTCCTTGTTTTAAGTTTCCCTTGTTTTTTTTTTTTTCGGCACAGCCACTTTTAAAAGCTATACCTGAAACTCCACACGCCCTACCCGCCGCAAACAGTTCCGATCTTCGCTCGGTGAGTCTTCTTCTACCATAAATGTCGCAAAAAAGGGGGTGTATTGTTTTCCGAGGAGCACGTGACATTTACGATTGCTCGCTTTACGAGTCGTGTGGGGGGGATTTGGAAGTCTTCGGTTTTGAACACCGCGGATATCACTTTCGTGGTTCCAAAGAAGTTTTTAGGGTGGCAAGGTAGCTTTCCAGAAACGCTCGGTTTGCCCCCTCTTGGGTAGAACTAAAAGTAGACTGTAAAATGTCTCGGAGCACTCAGAGTTCTCAAACATTGAGGTGCGTAAACCCACGATCCGTTTTAAAGTGGTCTATTTTAAAACACCCGTACTGGGGGATGGGAAAGTTCTCGCTAAACCCGGGCTTTGAAAGGCAAGGGGGTGGAAATAGCCCATTACGAATTTGAGAATCCTTTGGTAATGACTGTGGACCATTGATCGTAACTGATTGCGTGCAATGAAACATATTGTTTCTCATTCAATGCGTTCTTGTGAGCATATCGTAGGCGTTAGTATATTTCCGGAGCACTTTTGTCTAATATAGAGCAGATTTAGAGGTTCTGTAACCCGCGGAACACATAACATGAACATTAAGCAAATGAATTCTACGTTTGTATCTTCATATTATTGGAAATAATTAATCTTCGAATTTATTTCCCACACCACCACTATTTTGCTGCGTTGACGGCGCACAGCTTGTGGGATTTTCCTTTCGAATCCACTGGGGCAAGCTTTCGTTTAAAGGCGTCTGTCTGTCTGTCTGTCTGTCTGTCTGTCTGTCTGTCTGTCTGTCTGTCTGTCTGTCTGTCTGTCTGTCTGTCTGTCTGTCTGTCTGTCTGTCTGTCTGTCTGTCTGTCTCTTTAACCGCTCAGCGTGGAGACTGGTAAACCAATGCTTGTTTCTTTCAGAACCAGCGTTTTTCCTAATTACGATTACGCCTGGATTTGTTCTTGCGATAGTAAATGAAAAAGAAATACTACGCGTGCAAAAACTGCGGAAAATAGGCGATATAAAAGCAGACACAAAACCAAAATATGTCAGCTGGAGCTGTAGCAAGAACAATCGATGCATTTTGTTCTATTTCACTTTTGTTTGTACAGACAGGCTTTAGTGTACCCTCACACCATTTTCAATAAATAACTTTGTCCTTGGCGTTCTTTGCCCTAGTTGGCCTTGCGCCACGAAAAAAAACACCAACCATCATCATCATCAAGAACAATAGAGCTAAAACATTCCAACAGTTGACGCGCCGGCAGTGCGATCGCGGGAAGTTTGAATAACACTCAGCCGACGTCCATTATATGCGTTATGGAGGAGCGATAGAAGAAGGGAAGAACGTGAGGAGTAAGAGGGGAAGAAAGGAGAGGCTTTTACGTGGCATGGACGGCAGAAAACTGCAACATTCCGTGCACATGGAAAAAAGAAAGCTTAGAGAGCCCCAGTGGCCATAGGCTCATTGGGAGAAGTGTGGAGGAAGTCGCGTGTTTTTTTCACGCTCATCGTAAGCCACTGTTAACCGCGTCCCCGCAATGGTGCCGAAGCCCGGCCCACCAAGGCCCTACGCCACTGCGCGGCCCACCCAGTAGCCAATGGTCGGCAGGCAGAGACGAAGCAGACGACAGGGGAGCGAGCCAAGTCGGAGGAGGTGGCGCGAGCGCGCAAAATAAACCTCGTTATAAAGAACACTGATATAGCGAATTATCGGCTATAAGAAAATAAATACGAATTGTGGCTGGTCACGCTTTATTTCAATGACACTTCTTCTGTTATAACGAAAGTGAAACTGTGAGAGCCGCGCGATAACGGATATAACGAAGAAATATTTGACCAGGAGGCTTAAGAGCTACTTGAAAAAAAATCCCGGCGTCTGAAACTGCAGACGAAGAAAAGGCCCCTTTGTTCGTAGACACTGTGGAAAACTTCATCCTGCTCGGTGCTGTGAATAGCCACCAGACAAAGATCCCACCCTTCTCCGAAAAAATAGGAACGCAGGCCTGTTTTGTCAAATGAACTTTGTTCTGTTGCAGTTTCCCGTTTCAGGTTCTGGTTCACGAGCTCGCGTTTCATGTTCTGGTTCATGAGCTCGAAAGGCCACAAAGAGGAAAGTAAGGGTTACCTTGTTTGTAGTAAGTTCGAAGATTGAATTAATGCGTATTGGTATCAAGTATTTTTGCGGAAGCCACGTTACCATTTGGTTTGAACCGATTTTTAGCTCTGTTGTTACAACGAATACTGGATATAACGAAGTAAATTACTGCACCGATACTGCTTAGTTATAACGAGGTTCGACTGTACAAGCAAAAAATTAAAGCCGTTCCACTCAACGTGAAAGCTGTCGTAAATGCAGAGCAGTGATTCGCCATAACGGCCTGTGGCACCGTTATCCGCTTACTGCTACTACCCATCACGCTCTTCGCCTCCCTGTCTCACTTCTCTCTTGATGAATTGAACGGAGGTTTGTCCAAATAAGTTCAAATTTCCCGCCTTCGCAGTGCTCGCGCGCCCCCTGCCTGGAACGAACAGCGCGAGCGGTTCTCGCACGTGCCGGCACCTTACTGCGCAGTCCACAACGCGTTCTTTTTGGCGGTCCCATCTCCCCGCGAGGGGGACTCCAGTAAATGCGTCGCACAGGGGGTGGGTGTATGGTGTACGTTTAGTGTTTGGGGAGTTGGTGGTAGTGAATGCGTTGTATCAGCAGCTTCTTGACGTAGTTTGAATGAGTCAAGGATATAAGGCGCGTTCGTAGCCTCCCATTCTGAGTCGGCTTTGTGTCGCAGTGGGTAGAGCACCATGTACATTGCGTTCCGCCCGCAGGGTCGAGGGATCGAAACCAGGTGCCGGATAGTATTTTTTTATATAGTGTAGGGGGAGGGGTGCGGACAACGACGGTGCGGACTACGACGGACGTCAACGCGGGTGACATCGTGAGTTACTGAAATGCTCTGCATTTAAAAGCGGAGGCCCTCGAAAATGGCATTTCCGGCTTCAGTAGAGCTGACGTCAGGGCATCTCCTGTGCTTTACTTTCCGGCATGTTTCGTGCCGAGACCGGTACAAGCCCGGCACTTCCAGCACGCACCCAGCGCCATCTACTCGCTCGTTTCGAACACTAGAATGCTTCTGAGCAACTTGTAAAGCCACTCCGCTGTTCACTCTCAGGAGCCTAGACTATGCTTGTTGCTAATATGTTTCTTGCTGAGTATGTGCGTGCACATATACCGTATTTTATCTTGCTGAAATTATTTTGCGTTTCGCTGATTTATATATTTCTGCTAATAACATGTGTTCACGTGTCTGTTTAGTAAATAACAGGTGGTCCCCCCTTCAGTTCCTGACTACCTCCTTCTGAAATCTTGTATTGTACACATTCTTGTTCTAACACACAAAAAGAAATGAATTCAAATAACAAAGTCTACATAAATAGAAAGAAGATCTCCGCAGCCAAGGGGTTTAATGGTGGGTCTTCGTGAGAACGATCCGGGTTCGAGTCCCAGTAATTCCACGTCCTTTTGCAGCAGACTCGCGATGTTTGTTTGTTTTACTGTAAAATATATTCTTAGCTTCATTCCACGCGTTATTTTTATGAATAACGGTGGATTAGTAGCTTTTAGGGCGGTTTGTGGGCGGTGCGCTGCTTATAAACACTTTTACTTGGCCTTCTGCATCGCAGCGGAAGTGGAGGGCTTGTACTTATCTGGGAGCGGAATATCGTGAGAAAAATATCGTCTTTCGACGACGTCTGCGGCGAAGCAAGCAGATACGGAAACCTTTTTTTTAAATACGCCTTTTTCACTTTTACGTCACTCCGTCCTCTACTTGCCTGTGTTGAGACCACCTATAAGTCAAAGCGCAGCTGTCTTTTTATGAGCGATGTGACGATGTTATAATTACAAATGGGGCGCTGCGGGCTTTTTCTCCCCTCTCCTGTGCATTTTCGTAGGTGGCGGCGCTGTGACTTCCATTTGGCCACTGATTAACATCGCTTATTTTTCATCTAATAATCACAGTACCTTGGAAAAATGCATATCCCTCCCAGTTTATTATTTGTTTCGTTCCCTTTTGTTCCCCCACGCTAGCGCTCAACGATGGCAAAGCTTTTCGCTGCCATCACCGCATTGTGACTTTGTAGCTGGCGCTTTGATACACTAATGGACGCAGGGCCCGTGCGTAAGAATAGAGGCTTGATCGGCGCTAACAAAGTTGTTTTTCGTTACGGTTTTGGTTTAGTGAGACCGCCTTTCATACTAAATGTTGCAAGCAGCTGCGAAACTAGGGGAATACTACTAACTTATTTGTAATAAATGTTCAGAGTGCCGGAGGGCATCTCACGTGTAATCGTGGCCAGAAGGGACAGGAGGGCATGAACTGAAAACTTCATTAGGTTGCATGTAAGGTTTTACATCCATATTGGGCCATGTTGTAAACAAAGTTTTTCGCGACTTTACGTCTGCTGCAATCCACTTACGACTAAGGCAAAGATTTATTCTCTCATAATCTCATGGTTGGTGTTTGCTACCGTCCGCCTGGCACCTCCGTCAATCCAATATGCAACCTTATTAGTTATATTCAAACCCACAATATCGCTTCCTCTAATATCATCTGTATGGGAGATTTCAACGCTCCCTGAATTCATTGGCCTTCTATGGAATCGTCCGGGTCGGGAGCCTGGCATCGGCCGAGAGATAATCAATTCTTCGCTTTTTCATGATTTGGTTCAATTGGTTAGTGATACCACCCAACTGGACGCACTTCTCGACATAATATTTGTGAGTTCTAACATTGCGGAAGGAGGGCATTTATGTGAAACTACCGAAGGCATATCGGATCATAGGGTGGTAATCGTGACGCTGTCCTATCCTGTGCTCAAAACCTTGTACTCTTTCACAACTTTCCCAGATTTGATTCGTGCTAACGATACTTCTATTTTGGACGCCCTTGCTGACATTTTTTTCCCTGTTCAAATTCATGGGCAGCAACGGTGACGTTGATACTATTGTGACGTACTTTGGAAACGTTGTAAAATGTGGCCTTTATCACTTTGTTCCGATACAAACAAAAAAAAAACGAATAAGAAACTTCTTTGGATGAACAGATATTCTCACTAATCTCGTCTTGCACACAGGCTGAGGTGTACCAAGAACCCTGATAAACCCGATAGTGTAAACATGTTCTAAAAATCTAAAAAAAAAAAACAACTTTCCGCAATTATGGCTTCTGCAAAAGATTTTTTTGACATAAAATTACACTCTTTAATAAAAAGTAATCCTCGTAAATTCTGGACATCAGTTCTTCCTAGTAACTACTCTTTCTCCTCATTCTTGATAAAAGGTCAAACCATTAATGATGACCAGAAAATCTCCACCGCGTTTAATACTTACTTCCACTCCGTATTTTCCGTTGATAATCATGTTACCCCTGCTTTTAGTTGTCGTTCCGGTATTAGCCCAATTTCTGATGTAACTGTCATTCATGCAAGTGTTTTGAATATTATTTTGAACCCAGACGCGAAAAAGGGAGACGGTCCTGATGGGATTCCAAATTCTTTTTAAATTCGTTATGCATTATGGACACCTCGTTACCTTACCATTTCATTTCAGAAGTCTTCGTCCTCGGGTATTTTACCGGATGCATGGGAAATTGCCTAAGGCACGGCCGATTTACGGTCGATGACTGTTTATAAGCAGCTTTTGCCGAATTATCGTCGCTGACTTCACATTACGGCAAGCTGTTGGAGCACATCATTTATAAGCATATATTCGATGTTCTTGAAAGTAACAATGTTTTATGCAATCTCTAGCATGGTTTCCGAATGGGATTAGCACTTTAACTCAGCTGACTGAATTTACCCGTGACATTTCTTCAAGTCTTGATTTCGACAACCAGGTCGACGTAATATTCTTCGACTTCGCAAAAGCTTTCGGCACTGTTCATCACTCTACGTAGCGTAATAAATTCGGCACCATCATAAAGAATTCCAGCCTAGTAGATCTAATTGCCAATTTCCTGTCCAATCGATCCCAGTACGTCAGCTTTCACTCGGGCAACTCACCTTCAGTTAAAGTCACATCAGGGGTACCACAAGGGTCTGTTGTTGCTCCTGTGTTGTTCCTGGTTTTTATTAATGACTTGCCACAAACCATTACCTGTAAAATACGCCTCTGCGCCGATGGCTGCGTTTTGTACAACCGCCTTACCACCGTTCAAGATCACCACCTTCTCTATGGCTCGTTTAGTGCCTTTTGCTCTTGGTGTGATACCCGGCAGATGAATATCAATTTTCGTAAAACAGTCTCATTATCGTTCATCACCAGATCAGACTTCTATTTTCAACTATTCTTTCAATGACCTAATGTCTTAAAGGGTTTCGGATTATAAATATATTGGTGTGATTTCCACTACTAACCTCTCCTGGTCTAAACATATCGATTCAGTCTGCACCTAATCTCTCAAAAAACTTGGCTACCTAAGACGCACTCTCAGAGCATCCCCACAGGTAACTAAATTGCTAATGTACAGAACACTTATTCGTCAGGTTCTTCATTATGCTTCAATCGTTTGGTGTCCGTATAAAAAAGAGGAAATCAAACAAATTGAATACATGCAAAAAAACAACCCGTTTCATTTGGCGCTACTATGCCCGTAATTTTTCACCTGCATCCTCACTTACAACTTTAAATCTTGCCTCACTTTCTACGCGACGTGATATCGATTCGCTAAAATTCTTGCCCGGTATCATTCACACAGACAGCCGCCTTTACAATAATAACATCTTACTTACGCATGCTATGCCAACCATAACTCGAAATAATCGTGTCCTAAACCTCACACCATGTCATGCATACACCAATGCATTCAAATTTAGTTTTTTGCTCCAAGAACGACAAAGCAGTAGAATTTACTGTCGTGAGATTAGGACGTCATCGATAAATAAATGTCAGCTGCTTCTTGGACGTCATGTTTAATCAACCGTTCTTTGCTTTGTTGGGTTTGTATGTGCGGCCCGTCCTACAGTGCCAACTCATTGGCTGTAAAACAGCGATTCTACGTACATTGGCATCTACAGCATCGCGCGCTTTTGTAATGAATGGAATTGCAATATGTGCACTTCTAATCGCTGCTCTGTATTTCAACCATCCTGCTATAGCTTTTAAAGGGCAGCTGCATGTACAAATAAATAAAACTAAATAATTGTCTTTCAAGTTTTAGACAGGGAGGTTGGGAAGGATACAATGTGATTGTATCCATCCAAATCTATACTCGGGGAATATTCGCCTTCCCGAAGCACTAGGGTTTAAAGGTAGAATATATGCCGTAAACGTCAAGGCTGTAGAGGTAAAAAATTAGAATGCTGGTGGAAGAAGATCACGCAGGGTATTATGGTCTAGGACGTCTACCACTTGTAACGGGCAACATTTCATTTGGGCATGTTGTCAATAGCAGCGCTAGATTAAGATTAATGCATGGATTCTTTGGTGATATTACCCACGTTATCGTCCCGCCACAACAGGGATACCACAATCAATCAATCAATCAATCAATCAATCAATCAATCAATCAATCAATCAATCAATCAATCAATCAATCAATCAATCAATCAATCAATCAATCAATCAATCAATCAATCAAATCAATCAATCAATCAATCAAACAATCAATCAAGCAGTCAGTCAGTTAATCAATCAATCAGGAAGGAAGGAGGGAGGGAGAGAAGTTAATTCAGTTCCACACGCTGCCGGCACCACATCGTAAGAATGCTAATCGTATCCCGCAGACAGTCTGCAAAAATGTGTCTACCAGGTTTTATTTCTTATGTTAGAATTGCCGGAGGGCGAGACGCGGGGTGGGTTTCAGTTTTAAAGCGCTAAATATAAAAATTAAATGTAGTTTCACGCGAGCACGACGGGCCTCAAAATTGCTCGAGTCCAAAGATGCTGCGGTTGCAGAGCTGCTATCACCGCAAACTCCGACGGAAATGAGATCTGTTCCGTCGGATTGAAAGAGGAAGAATTCCAGGAAGTTTCGTGATGGTGTTTCGAAATCCATTTGCGGTTGCTACTTGCTTACCTCCGGCTCCTTACGCCCCAACAACAAAAAAAAAAAAAATGCGGCGGGAGCGCGGTTGGTGTTTACAGCGGTAACGAAAAAAATGTGCTTCGTGAGCCATCCTGGTATTTTACCAGCATCAGCGTAGTAATTTCTTCAGATTGTTTTGTAATAGTATAATGTCGAAAAATGAAAAAAAAAAACACAAATGATAGATAATTTAGAAGGAAAACGACCGTTGGTGGCGCACCGAATAGCAGCGCGAAAGAGATGATTCGGCAATTCGAGGACAGAGAAATGGTGGTGATATAAACCCACCGAAATGAGATATCTTTTGCCAGCGCGAAATTGCGTCGTCAAAATTTCGCCGGAGTCACCTTGACACTTGGATCCACATCTCTGCAGTGAAACCAAGCTGGAAGGAAAAACCCGAAGAATCAAACAGCCAGGCAGACGGGGGGTATTACAGTGTCACATAATGGCTCTTCATTTGCGCATGAGGATTGTGGGGAAATACTCTAAAGGTACTGAAAATGCTGTAAAAATACAGGGAAGTAATACCCAAAGTCCGCTCTTTTTCCCTTAGAGAGTATGAAATAAACGAATAACTGAAAATTGAAAGCTCAAGCCCGTCTTCTTTGCTTTTGATTTCCATGATGACGGCGATAGAGTCAGCAGGTCGTACAAAGGACTAGGTGAGATGGTGAATGCTTTGTTTAGCTTATGGCTTAGTTCGTCTCCGACCGGCGTCACCCAAGGCGGAGCTATTCGATGTAGGCAGTTGCGAAACTCCGCCTCAGAAAACGGCACGCAAATGGACCTTCCTCCTACTCCGCCCCCCCCCCCCCCCCCTTCGCTCCCAAACTTCGGATCATGCGTACGGTGACGCCACCGCGGCCACCGCACGTACTATAAACAAAAACAATCTAAATATTCAAACTGACAATTTAACTTGAACCTATAATTCTTCGTATGTGCACTTCCGTAAGTTATTCATTGCTATTTTAACTCCGGTTTCTATGTTGCGATTGTTTCTGAGTCTGCACAACTGTCTCAGTGCCTCGACCAATTCGCGCTTGTGTGGGCACTCCGGCACAGGGAGGTTAAAAAAAAATGCATTTTTTTAACCTCCTTGCAGCGGCAGAACATAGGTCCGACTTGAAATACTAAATTTGCAGTTTTCGTTCGGCCTGCAGCTCACTGTATGCCAAAACTAATCCAATGGCTGATGAAGTGGCTCTAAATAATCTTGTCAAGCTTGCGTAAAGCCATCGAAGCGAATTTTTTACTCTTTTTTTGCCATCGGCAGACCGCAAATGAAGAGCAGCAGACGACAATGCGCAAGGGACAACGCATCTCGCTGACCAGACGGTCGCAATTTTTTTGCTACACATTGCGCTCTTTAGGCGCAAAGAATTTACGTAAGCACCCTAATACCATTTTTCGGCCAGGTTGTCAAACGGCGAAGCACGTTGTATAGTTTATTTTGTCACCTATAGATGGCGCCACTGTACAGAAAAATCAAAACAGCGGACCAATCGTACGGTCGCTTTTTGATGCATTGGGACTATGGGGAGTTTCGCAACTCCTATATCAAGTAACTCTGATCCAAGGTAGCAAAAGTAAAGTCTCCCAAGCTGTGTCGTGTGCGGACTTACTCACGACATCTAAAGTCAAATGCGGTGACTTGCAAGACTTGGCAATAACGTGTCCACAGAGTGAGTAACTCTATGAACGTGTCAGTCATAACTCGACACCCACGATGAAGCTTCAAAATGTCTGCAAAAGATGACGACGGGACCGTTACACCGGGTATTAACTGCGAAGTGAACGCGAGTTTTCGGCGCACGTTAAAGATACCCAGGTGGTCAAAATTAATCCGGAGCCCTCCACTACGGCGCGCCTCATCGCCTGCGTTGCGTTGGCGCGTTAAACCCTACAATAAATCAAATCAACTGCGAAGGGAACGTGTCCGGTGGATGAACGAGCTTATTAGTGGCGTAGTCTATATGGCGTCAGAGTCAGCACTTGTCAAATCAGGTCTCAGACCTCTTCTCCTAACCATGAGACATGCACTCCGCAGGGCCGCAGCACATATGACATTATTGAGCCAAATGGTATGCTAGTGTACGTCAGTCGCCGAATTTGCTTTGTTGGCTGCGTGCACTGGTCACTCGAGCGCATTATGGTAAAGCTTAAGCACGGTTTATTTTAGAGTCTAGATGGAATGAGCAACGACTATTACCTTAGTATCGCACAGAATATAACTTCGTTCGATTTGAAAGAAATAGCCTTCCGTAACTCACCAAGCACCATTCCAGCCACGAAATTCTTGGCCGAGTACTCCCCACAGCTACGACCGTGTAACGCCCTGCATTTCCACAAAAATGCACATGACTGGTCACACGAAATTTTGAAAAACTAAAAAATAACAAAAATATTAAAAAAATTTAATAATGCCGGACATTGCAATGCCCTGTATTTCCACAATTATACAGATTTCGCGGAAGTTCCACCTGTAATTGTATAATAGCGTAAATTGGGATAATTTTTCAAACAATATTTTGAAAAACTAAAGAAATATGAAAAATATAAAAAAAACTTACGGAAAATGGCAAACCGTGTAACGCCCTGCATTTCCACGATAATGCACATTTCGCTAATGTTCCACCTGTAATCGTTAGAATAGCGTAAATTGGGATAATTGGTCGGGCAGTGTTAACAAAGGCAAAAAAATTAGCTGTAAAGAACCTTAAAAGAAGCGGCATAAGAATGCTGCGCATTTGTAGACAATCCTCTGCGTTTCTGCAGAATCGTTTTACTGGAAAAACGCACCAAATGTTGGAAAGCTTTCCAATATCGCGTTACAGTGAGGTAAAACATAGTTATTAGTGTGTTAACTACAAGTCAGCCCTGAAGCGACACAATCAAACAGAACTAGAGGCCCCAATACATTCTCCCAGTCATGTTTCTTGGCAGTGGCTTGCAGAGCGTCCACCAATCGGTGAAACAAAATTATGTGACGTCACACACACTTCCGCCAGAAAGTGGCTGGGGAGTCGCCACGGCTTCACTGCTTCCATTATTATGTCGATTATTTTTTTAAAGCGAAAGCTTTCTCAGTGCAACCGATAGCGTTCTGTCAAAAAAAAAAAAACTACTGCATTCTTTTGTAGACCGGTTGGTCGACCGAAAACGCCTGATATGATCTCTCGCCATACGGCGTGGTCGTGAAACCGGTCTTCCGTTGTGCCAAAACGGTCACTTCAAATTCGTGAAAAAAAGGAACGGTTCTAGATAACATAATACATGAATCGGCAATGAAGAAGGAGTAGAAACCACGTATCGGTATACATTTAGGCCGTTTTTTCGTGCGTTTACTTCGTGCGTGAAGCAATCTTCGCGTGGGTTCGCTCTCCGTTTGCGATTTGGGTCTTTGAAGGATTAACGATCGACTTGACGCACTTTCAGAGAAGGGTCGACGCACTTTTGACGCAGTTTTATTGTTAGAAAGCTTTCGTGATTCTATCAACTTTCTTTAGGAAAGGATAGTAAAGTTTTTTTTTAATTTCGGTAAAATTAGCATCATTGTTGTCTGAACAAAGAAGCCTTTTAGTGAATCAAACACGTATTTTGTCTTCACGGCATCTTTAAGATAATACAGCTTCAGCGCAAACGGCCCATTACGGTCCAGCGGACATACCCGCGCTGTTCGTCCCTTTTTGTACATTTTCTGGGCGCGTGTCGTTCCGTCGATGGCCTCCTTTTTTCTGGGTGGCGGAGAACGTTGCTGGGACGACGTAGAAGAGGTCTACGCCATACATTATGTGTCCGGACACGAAAATGCTTTCTCGGCTGCGTCCAAGCCGGGATGCCGACTCGCTAGTAAGGTCTAAGGTAGTTTATCTGTTTCCCTGACTCGCAACGGTCTCGCCTCGTCCGCAAGTATGATTCCATTTAGGAACTCCTACCCCGGCCAGGATCTCGTGCCCCAAGGGAGCCAGGCGTGAAAAGCTCGCTCGCGGAAGATGTTATGTCTCGAAATGGCCACTCCTGGTTTCTGCCTTTGTGGATTCTTCGTTCTGTTAGAGTGTCTTTTATATTGTCCTACGGTGTTCTTTGTAACTCAACAAGTTCATTGCGATTTGCTTGTCATTTTTTGCGATGGTTGGATTGCGGATGGTGTAAGGGAGCCTGAATGGGCTCTGTCCGCCGTGGTGGTTCAGTGGCAAATGCATTGTTGTGCTGCTGAGTCCGAGGATGCGGGTTCGACCCTGGCCAAGGTGGCCGCTTTTCAGATGGAGGCGAAAAGCGAATACGCTTGTGTGTACAGATTACAGTGCACCTTAGAGATACTCAGGTAGTCTAAACTAATTCGGAGCCCTCCACACGGTACCCTTAATACCCCAGGTGCAGTTATGGTGCGCTAAATTCTAAAATCTGAATTTTCGAACCTGAATGGGAAGCTAAAGCTGTTAGACCCTTCCATTCAGAAATCCTCGAATCATTTCATAGCCCATCTCGTCTAGTCAGAAATTGGTGGGGAAAATTATGTCGGTTTGAAGCAACCGTCAGTCAAATCACCACAATCAAAAGTGTGCGTCACAGTTTCTGTTTGGAAGGCATCAAGCATTGATCAATCGCTTTGCTCACAAAAGTACAAAAGCTTGCGTGGTCCGAATGCGAAAGCATTAAATCCTCAACTGATCGGAAAATGCGGTGTTCGGTGTCTGTTACACCAAAACGGTTCTTAAAGTGGCTGACTGCGCGAAGGGAATAAATGTAAAGAACTTAGTCAAAAAGAAGAATACGGAAACTTGGGTGTGCGCGGGAACCAAATCCGGGCCTCTGGAGTGCGAGTCAAGAATGCAATCCGCTGCTGCAGTTCGACTCCGTGAGTGTAGCTTACTAAACATGGACCTATAGTCCACGCGTTGTGGAATTCGACTTGGCAGACGTGGACAACCTGTACACGAAGTTCGATGTCCAAGTCTAACATATGTTTGGAACTACGTTACGATAACCCACGTTAAAGCTTAATATAGGCACAATAATATACCCACTCGGGTGAAGTGGACATTGAGGTTGACAAATGCCGTCAGGAGATAGCGGCCGTTTCAGTATTGTCACTTTGGGTCTGCTATACTAACCATTTTTTTCTAATATGCACTATGAGTGGTCAGTGTTCACCTACGAACGGACCATTGCTACAACTCAGCTTAGAGTACTGGTAGTACAACTTCCGTGCGATGCTTACATAATTGGGTGTACTCATGCGCTGCTCCGATAACAATCAATGCGGGTGATTTATTTATTTATTTATTTATTTAGCAATAAAGCTTGACTTTGGGCTAGTTGGGTATGCATGACACCTTGAAAAACAGCGCAAAAACACACGGACGTCGAGAGGTTACACAGACACGAGCGCTGTGTCTGTGTAACCTCTCTACGCCCGTGTTTTTTGCGCTGTTTTTCAAGGTGTTATTTATTCAGGTTGTTGTGGGACACAGTATTTGAAGGTTTTATCGACTTGAAAACTTTACCCAAGTAGTTTGGGAAAGCCATGAAGTGTTCCAGGTTGTAATGGCTTTTATTCATTGCAAATCACGAAAGGCCTAATACCTACAAATGTTTTAGCGTTAATATACGTAGTTATCCACTTAAAACACGTATGCAAACGCATACTCTCGTAAAGAGACAATATTCAGGGTTCTTGCTTCCTTAAAGATCAATTCATAATCCTGTTACTGCTCAGCAGAGCGTCGATGAGCTAGTTTCAAACCGTCGGTGTGTAGCTCATACGATCTCGTTCGGGACGGGCACGATTAAGAATTAACGTCGACGACAAAGAGAAAAATAAACGCAAGAAAATGTAAGCAGGCTGCATTTCGTAATTGGATTCCCGTCCACGTTAAATTTATGTTTTTTGTACAATCCCAATGCGTTACGCGTGAGAAAAAAAAAGCAAGAAAAATACGTCAAAGACGTGGTGCTCTTCCTTACGGTTTAATTGAGTCCTGGAACGCCATGTATTCGTTCCTACGCTCTCAAGACGGCGCCCTCGTCCGAAATATTTGCTCGTAGTTTGATCTCGGGGTTGTTTGCCCTCAACGACTGCCGGAAGAAGATCTTGACTTTGAACTCCGCTCAAGAAGTCACCCGAAAAAGGAAACGAAAGTAACGAAAGTGACCGCTACATTCGAAGACGAAAACAATGAAAGAAAGAGGGACATTGTCCGAGAAGCGCAGGTCAGTTCTTGCACAACGAAAAAAAAAAAAAAAACACCGAATCTGTATTCAATATCCCCGCGTTGCGTAGCTTAATGAAACATAGTTATTTACCGAAAGAGGCCGGCGTTTGTTCGAATGAGTAGCCGGGACAAACAATGGTTCAAAACGGGAAAAAAGTAACATACCAAGGCGGGGGCTCGTGTTTTAATAAGGGCACGATTAAAAACAAGCGCCTTGTTCCCGGCCTTTCTTGAACTTCGAGGCCGCACAATTACGACGGTGGGAGGGCGTTTCTTTATGCATAGAGACATATGAAAGAAGTTCATGAAAGTTGTCGAGGGCCGCTGGTGGAACTTTGGAACCATCAATAGCTTTGAGCGCACTGTTTATTCTAAAGGCGCTCGGGCTGTGAATTTTAATGAAATTAAACGCGGGAGCTCGTTAGTAATGAGGAGGCAGTCGTGGAACGAGCCGTTCTCGGAAGTTTTATACAACGCTCGCCAGAGCGAGCTCGGTCGGTTTCTGGGTCGTCCGGCCACCACCACCTTCGATGCGACGACAGTCCTAGGGACGTCCTTACGTCGCTGTTTTCTGTCTGAACCGAATTGGGGAAGAACATCCCTTACTAAAACACCTTTGTACATATCTTTTCGCCAGTTACAGCATCGCGCCGTGCCCTTTCGTTGAAAAGCATGGTCTTTAAAGAACGCCTGTCGCTACTTAAAACGGAGATGTCTGCTTCGTGCGGTAGACAAGGCATGTGAATTTTTGATACATACACCTCCTCAGACAACAAAAGTGCCGCCGCAAGAGAGATGACTGCGGTCGTACACTTCTAGTCGTTATTATTAAAGACGAATTATCCAAGAAGCAGGTGCTTCATATTAAAGACAAAACACTCATTTTTTTTTTCCACCGTGGTTTTTCATTTCACCGTTCTTGCCATCCTCCTGCTGTACAGTTGCCGCTTTCTGTGTAGTAGACGGGGCGACGTATTCGCGGAACCCAAGGAGAATTTTCAATTTCCATGGAACCATAAAGATTACCGCCTTGCTTTGGAAGGAAGTCGCCAGTACGCTGAACACGTCGTTTCCTGAAGCTATGTATCGTTTTCGTGTGCGGGTTGTCTGAGATCGTCCTTGGGGCGTACTCAAGTTGAAGATATACTGTATACGTATACCAAGGTTTTTAATTACGTCCTTTTTGGCTGAGGGGTGAGGCGATATGTTTAAGAAACCAAGAGGATGCAAAATTCTATAAAATGCATTCTCCCATGAACTTATTTTTGCAGTGCGACATCAACTGTTTGTTCCCTTTCACAATAAATACGTAATTATGCCAATTTAGTGTTCGAGTGCGTCCTTTTACGCAGCACGGGAAAGAATGTGAAGCCTTGCGTTTCTGTGACGCGCGGTATCTCGGAGGCGCTAGTGTTGTTCACGCCAGCCTGCGTCTTCGGAACCAACGACGCTCATTTTTTAAGACGATAGTCTGTTGGGCTACCTTAATGCCAGAATGTCTGTCTGTCTGTCTGTCTGTCTGTCTGTCTGTCTGTCTGTCTGTCTGTCTGTCTGTCTGTTTGTCTGTAAGACTGCTCCATGGCTCATACACGTCCACGTTACTCAACGCAACGGAAACCTCGCGAACATTTGAGGCTAAATATAAGTACTTGGCCCAGAGTATTAACCTTTTCATTCGTAATTTTTTAATAAGATCAGGACATGTTATCAGCATTGTTGCGCAGGCTCACGTACATCTTCCTGTCGACTGCGCCAATTACAGGGCCGCAGGCACAGCCCACTGATAAAATGGCAGCTCCCAAGACGAAGACGTGGAAAAGCTGTATAGGTGGTATTCGTTGAAAAGTTTAGCTGTCAATTTCTTCGCTTGCCAACACTGGCAACGGCCACAAACATGGCGCGGCTTGGGCCACTGCGCCCGCACGCCGAACAAAAACAAACAAACAAAAAAAAAAAAACACCGGCGTGCGTCGTCTGCTCCGTTTCAACCCGATTCTCAACGGTGTTGTCAACATAGATGTTATTAATCGCACTCACATTGAACTCGAGGCAAAACTTTGTGTTCGTTGTGGTAGATTTGGTTAACGTGCAACACAGTGATGTGCTTAGCACGGACAAGTACCGCCATCTCGCGGAGCCCGACGTAACAAGTGACGGCGCACTCACACGGTTGCCTGCACGCTCGCCTCGCCAGTGAATACAAGCAATGCCAGCGTTATTTCCATTAAGGATATACGTTTGATTGACTTTTACGATACCAAAGAAAAAAAAACGCACATGAACGGCGTCGAAAAGAGGAGATATTGAAGCAACACTAAACAAAAGAACTCTGGTTCGAGCTCAACCTGCGCCAAACGTAAAAGAAACAAAACGTCCCAGCAGGGGGCGTGCGAGCAGTGCTGAGAGCAAGAAAATTAGGTTAAAGGAGGAAAATTTGAAGTGACAAAAATTGAGCAAACCTAAACTGCATTAACCAAGCTTGGGTGGAGGGAGAGGGGGCAAAGAGCATGAGGGGTTAAAGGGGGAAAGAGGATAGAGTGTTACGTGGCAAGGGTGGCAGCAGACTACCGTCTTTCACTTAGATGTGCTCTGAAGTAAGCAGATACGCGGTCGTTTTAAAGTGAAAGCTTTCCTAATGAGACCACTGGAGTTTTGTCAAAAAACTAACGCATTTTCCCATAGACCTGTTGGTCGACCTAAAAGCTCTGATTAGATCTCTGCACACACGGCGCGTGAGGGAAACCGGGCATGCATTGTGTCAAAACGGTTGCTTTAAAATCGCAAAAAAATGCACGCATCAGTCATGAAGAAAGAGTACAGTAGTATACCGTTCTTTCTTGAGCTACCTATCGGTATACATTTAGATCGCTCGTATATGCGTTTCCTTAGTGCGTGGAAAACCGTCACATGGATTCGTCCTTCGTTTGTGATTTGGGTCTTTGAAGGTTTGGCGATCGATTACACGCACTTTTAGCGGAGGTTTGACACACGATTGGCAAAGGTTTTGACGCACTTTTGACGCAGTTTCGATGTCACAAAGCCTTCGCGCTTCTCTCAAGCTTCTTTACGAAAGGATGGAAAACGTTTTAGATGCGAAGCATCTCATGCTCGGGGTTGTGTCCCTCCCTCCCTCGTTGTCGTTGTCCGTCGTCCGCACTCTACTGCGCATGCGCGTCTCTTCAGCCCCGTCAGCGTTTGGCCTGACGTCAGCGCAGTCCACTATAAAAAGAAATACTTAGGCGGCGCCCGGTTTCAATCCCACGACTCTCTGGCCGCAACGGGAGGTACGGTGGCGCTCCTCCCATTGCGCTACAAACCGAGACGGGAGCATGTGCTACGAACGCGCCTTATGTCCTTCACTCATTCAAACTACGTCAAGAAGCTACTGATACAACGAAGGCACGCGAAGCTGAGCGTCAACGGAAACCACGAACTGAAAACTAATGGGAACTTCAGTCGACCCCATGGCTGCTTCGCATACTACTCAGGGTTCCCCTACGGCAAGATGGTGTAATTTTTTTTTTCTATTCACACATCATGGGCATTCGGTCATTTGTTCAGCCTTGCGCATTTCAGGCGGTTGGCAAAGCCATTCAAAATGTGCATGGACAACTGGCTAACCTAAAGCGAAAAAGAAAAACGAAAAAAAAAAAACCTGCCGCTGTACCAGCAGCCGAAAAGGCAGAAACAAGACAGCACGCTCATTACCTAATTACTGCTCCATGCTACGGCTTCTTTCTCGCTAATGAAGTTTTTGCTTCTTATTGATCTAACCGAGCTCATTCACTGGGTCACACAATTAGCATCTTCTTTGAGCTACCCATTAGCGTTCATTAAAAAAAAGGTGCACCGTGGTTACGTCTGTGTAGCTTGGTTATGAACACCAATCGCATTTGTTCGTAATTGGTATCTTTCAAAGCGGAAAAAAGAGCAGCGCTTCGGTTTTCCCGTAATTAGCATGGGTAGATTTATTGTTGAGCTATGCGTGCATATGGATGCGAAGTTTTAAATGCTATAGGGCCAGCATGGTTTCTTTCAAAGAAACATATTCTATACCAGAAATTCTCAATGAACCCTTTTAACGTATCGTATGCCTGAGTATGATGCATGATGATATGTGGTGACAGCTCCGTAAGGTATACCGATCATACGTCAACATGTTAACAAGTGCAAATGAACGTCAACATAAAAGAGAGACACATAGACCAGATGGGCGCTGTCTTTGCGTCTTCTGCGTCTCTTTGCACCTCTTTGCGTCCACTTTCCGTGTCCACGTTCCTTCGCTCTTGTTATAGTGTCGAAGTTCTGCTGTTACTAACTAGACCTAACTGCTGTGCTGAATATAATACTTCACCTTAGCTTTTACACGTAAGCGTTTTAGCAGTACTTTAGTGAAACTGTGTTAACAGCTATTGCTTTGAAATTCATTGATTTGAAGTGCTTTGAAATCCCCACTTGCCACTCGAGGACAAAGAGGGTGCCTCTCGATTGGCCTGCTGGAAGAAGAACCACGTGAACATCTGCAACACGAAAGCTTGGAGGCCACGATAAGGACACGTGCACAGCCAGCCGCCAATCACGTGGACACTAACGGGCGGCATGACGCACCAGCTGTTGTGCGATGAAAGAACGCGATGCGGAGACTATAGAACGGTTAGCTGTGCACCTCAGAAGTGAGTGCATGTGCACGTGAGTGTCCTGTGTCTCAGAATTGTCACTCTTTCCAGGGGGTAATCCTAACGACTCCTGGAAAACTAAGCTCTTCTAATAATTTACATTTCTTAGGTATGAAGACACCGCCACTGGCAGGCAGAGGCCATAAATATATTAAATGCAGAGCATTTCAGTAACTCACGATGTCACCCGCGTTGACGTCCGTAGTCGTAGTCCGCACCCCTCCCCCTACACTATATAAAAAAAATAATATCCGGCGCCTGGTTTCGATCCCTCGACCCTGCGGGCGGAACGCAATGTACATGGTGCTCTACCTACTGCGCCACAAAGCCGACACAGAATGGGAGGCTACGAACGCGCCTTATATCCTTGACTCATTCAAAGTACGTCAAGAAGCTGCTGATACAACGCATTCAATACCTGTGGGCGGAACGCGAGGTACATGGTGCTCTTCCCACTGCGCCACAATAATCATACACACCTGCTAATAAATGATGTCACGTGACCACGTAATTACGTCTCCGCATTTAATTACAACACAACAACCAACAGCAACAAGTGCCACAACATTAACGTAACGCAAACTACTTAACGTCGTGCGCCCCCGGAAATACTCTGCATTTGATCGTGCCCCTCGCGAGGGGGATGTTTAGTTTCCTGCCGCAGCAAGAACCAGGCGGCCTCCTGCGCAGTTTGTGGCGCATACCCACTTGGGGGATTGGCCAGGATCTTTTTTCATCGAACGATAGCTTGCTTGCGGCTATTTCACTCCCTCCGATGCTCCGTTCCCACTTACCAGGGTCGGTAGATGCGAGAGTGTAGCTATCTTCTATAAACACAGCCAATCTTTCTCCCCTTACTACTAACTGCTCTTCAGCCTGTTTTTTTTTTATAATTCACACACACACGTCGGGAGGGAGCAGCCCCCCCTCCCTCCCCCTTCCCCGGAAAACGAACACTTCCCGCCTATGCATCAACCGGTGTATGGGGAACCGCATTAGTTCTTTTTTTTTTGCAGGACGCCATTGATCCCGTTTATAAAGCTTTCGCTTTCTTAAGTTTAGACTTTTGTACTTACCATTTCTTCTGCCCTTTCGCAATCAAGCGTGGGCAATCACCGTGGCCCCAGCTGCTTTCGTGCCGTTCCTGAACGAAACAAGCAGAGTACGCATGATTAATTTAGGACGCACCCACGTAGAGCGCGTCTGTGCAGCACCCATCATGGCCGACGTGGTCCCAATCACGGGCCTCGCTTGGGCCTGACGGGACAATTAGCGCGGCATCCGTAATGTGACGCGCTACATATACTCTCCGCTCTAACTCAATCAGGAGAGAAGTGACCACTCTGCGCTGAGATGGTACACAACGTAGATAACAAAGCCTACATATCCCAAATAACATCCTGGCAGCGGCTTGTACCGATGACGACCACCAAAGAAGACCGATGACCAAGTACTTCGCAAGTTTCCTTGTTAAAGGTACACACTGGCCATCATTCTATAGCTATTATGTAGCAGCTTGGAGGCTTTGTACCCCGAAAGGTGTTGCTCTCACAGAGTTCGTATTCAATGGAACACGGGCTGGGTCCTCATACAACGTGCTGCCGATCACGGATGACCGGGAGAATGTCTAGACGTGCCTCGACTAGTTTCTGTGGTCCACGGCACAGTATACTGTACCATGCAGCTCGTTGCAACGGTTACGTTTCAGGTGCAACCTTCTTTAAGAATTTTTGTATTTTCTTATACGGGAGTGACATCAAGGCCAGGGTGGAATTGTCCCCGTCCCTTATTTTTTTGTGCTTCTACGCACGACTAGGCCTAACATGCGCACGACTGCGCATGATTAGGCCTAATATGTGCAAGGTTGATTGTGCGAAGATTAGGTCTAATGTAAAGCGAGTGAAGGAGTCGTTTGTTAGCGCCCCTTCGGTTCAAGAAACAGCTCAACTGCCGCGGCAACACGGAGTGCACGGGCCTTGGTGTCATTTCTCCGTGACTCCGGCCTGAACGAAACCCTGTGAACGCTTGCCTTAACTTTACTACTGTGCGTGTGCTGTGAGCGCGATTATACGCAAAGCCATCAAGTTGGCAGTGGGCATCCCATTCTCAGCCTCTAACGAACGACTGAGGGAGATGGGCATACACAACACCCTAGACGAACTCGTCGAAGCCCAGCGCACAGCACAGTACAACAGACTAGCCGCAAGCGCCACCGGAAGAGCCATCTTAGATCTTCTCCGCATCTCCTATGCAGACCAACACGGAACAAAAATTTTACTTGGGGACGAGTTACGCGCGCACCTCAGTGTGGCCCCTTTACCTAAAAATATGCATCCGGAGCATCATCAAGAGAGACGGCTGGCCCGAGCCACGGCACTTCACAAGCAGTACCACTCCAACTCAGAAGTCTGCTACGTTGACGCGGCGGACTACCCCAGACGAAGAGCGGCAGTGGCTGTTGTAGTAAACCAGCAGGGCAATACAGTCGCATCATGCTCCGTCACAGAGGCTAATCCCGAAATTGGGGAAGAAGTAGCCATCGCTCTGGCCGTTGCGGGCACGTCGGCCACGACCATTATCTCCGACTCCAAGACCGCAGTGCGAAATTATTTACGAGGGAGAATATCCAAAGCTGCAGCCAAGATAATTCAAAGCAAACCAATCCTGCCCTCACGACATATCCGTTTGATATGGACACCAGCACACTCGTCTCTCCCGGGAAACGAGATGGCACACGAAGCGGCCCGAGGATTCAGCTACCAGGCCGACTTCGAAGATAACGTGCCGTCATCGACGGGGGGGAGGGACAGGCTGGCTACATATCAAGAAATTACCCAGTATTATAGATTAGGGCGACGTACACTTCCAGCCGCTCATCGTACACTTAGCAGAAGGCAATCGGTTGCATGGCGCAGGGTACAATCGAACACCTTCCCACACCCCGCCCTGTGCCACCGAAACTTTCCAGAAATATACACAGATAAGTGCAAGTGGTGCGGTGCCGCAGCCGCCACGCTCCAACACATGGTTTGGGCGTGTCCCAGTAAACCGGAGACACCAGGTGTACGCATTACGAGGCACGAGCAATGGGAGGCCGCGCTGCTTAGCTCCCAACCCGACGTCCAAACAGCAGTCGTCCAGCTGGCGGAAGACGCCGCCAGGGCCCATGGGTTCCTGACCGCCGTCTGAAGGGACGAGGACACTGCCGCTCCCAAGCAGTGACTCGGTCTTAACAGAGACGACTATAATAAAGTTTTTTTCATCATCATCATCCTGCGTCTGTCAGTTTCTGTGTGCTTATTTGTGTTTGTAGTGTCTGTATGAGTTTTTGTGTCTTCGCTTCCTTTCACTTTCGCACCTCTGATGTTCATGTGGAGTAGCAAGCCACGCTCGCTGCCAGGCTGACTTCTCCTCATCATTAAAGGCATTCCTCCTCCTTCTCCTGCTCCGGCGGAAGTTTAAAAGCAGCTTTGTCGCCTCCCAGCTAGTATCTCTGTTATGGAAGTCGTCGCAGCGCCTAATGCAAAAGTACAAGCTGAACCCTAGTTATAATTCAAACGACCAACCCTCAGCTTCAAAAATACCAGCTCTGTCGCCTATAACAGGCTTTCAACGGGTTTTATTCGCTCCGAAGATAACTCTGCGGCCCTTCCCGTCATGCTCTCTTTCTCTGCCGAAGTCCACTTCATTAAGTACAACGCGACTCAACGAAGCACGAAACCAAATATAAAGGGGGATCGGCGCACCGAAACGAGACGTTGTTAGAGAGACTGATTTGTAGAAGCTTCCCCCCCCTACTCCTGCCCGTTCGGGAAAGCACGTAGCGAGGGCACATACGGAGGCGATGTCTCTTATTTAGGTGCGGGAGAGCGTATTTGCTCTGCGCAAACGTGACGAGCTTGCCAAACGCAGCCGCTATCGCCGTAGCCCTGATTTTTGGTCGCCAGTTTTTGAACGTGCGTGCATCGCATTCAGGCTTTTGTCGTTCCCGGTTATTCGTGGTGTTTGTCTTCGCGTCGCGATGGCGGAGAGAGGCGAAAGCGACACGCGGCGTTTTCGTTTTGTAGATTTGTAGTTTTTTTGTACCGCACTTTGAATTGTACGTGTGCGGTGCGTTTCGCCATGCCGTCACCCGTACCTTGTCGAAGAAAACGCAGACGGGGAAAAAAGATGAGGGGAGTTAAAACAATAAAGATAACTGAAGTTCGTTATAATTAGGACAATGAAACATGTTTTGCAGAACGAGGGACCGGTGAGTGAGCGTAAAGTGCACGAACAAACGATAAAGTGGCGGTAAAATGCAAATAAATCCCGAGCAATCTGCACTAGCGGGAAACCTGGGGAGGGGTGAAGTGTGCAGTGTATAAGTTCAAACCCAATTTGCAACATGATCGGCGGCGGCGATGCACTGCGAGATAACTGCAGAATAGCGCGCGCCGCCGTGCGTTCGGTGATCACGCGGTCACTTCCTGAGACGCAGCAGAGATGCGTCGTGACCGAGAATACTGCAGTTCGCACTGCGCACAAATTTCGCATTAGGGATCATAGTAATCGTCAGCCATTTGTTTTCTTGGTATTTTTTACGAGCTCCTCCCTTGGCGCACGCTCACGTGCGCTCGGCTGGGCTGACTTTTCTGGGAACGCTCCATGGCGGAACAAAGAGCTTAAAGGAGCCATGAAGAGAAAATACAACTTCGTTTAATTTGAAAGAACTAGGATTCAGTATCTCACTCAGCTCCATTACAGCTACAAAAGATGTTTTTTAACAAAAAAACCACAAAAAGTATTTAAAAACTTTCAAATTTTGCGCCACAGTGACGTGTTATGAGCAAGAATGACGTCATACGGGCCAACAATAAAACATAATTTTCAGTGCGTTAACTGCACGTTAGCATTCAATTGATGCAGTCAAATGGAACTAGAGGCCCCATTACAGACGTCCAGTCATGTGTCGTCGCGACAGGTCAGTTAGGCGGCCGCCAATCGCACAAACAAGGTTCCGTGACGTCATAGAAAAGTTGCGGGAAATTGGATAGGGAGTCGCGACTGCTTCACATGTTTTCTTTAATATCTCCGTTATTTGTTCGAAGATTGCGACGATATTGGTATCATTGTTATCGGGACTAAGCAGTCTTTCTAATAAACCCAACTTGTATTTTGTCTTCATGGCTCCTTTAATTAAACAGCTCTGCTGTTGAAATCTTGCCGACCTCGCTATGTGCAGACTGTTCGCAATGAAAGTGTCCGTGTGCGTAGGTTACTGGGAATATATTGTCACGAGAGATAGGTGGACAGTGCCCCACAATGCCATGACACACCACCAACGACGACGGAGGGGCTGGTGTACCACCTGCGGGGGCTAGGTCATGGCCGTCATGTACAGTCAGTAAAACGCTTGTCTACAACAGCCATTTCAACTTCAAGTATAGGTAAACCTGGATGTAACGAACCTCTCTCGAACGAACTCCTGAATTTAACGAATTTTTTCTATTCCCCATTGCCAGCGGCATTGAAGGCCATGTGTTTGCGACCTCTATTTAACGAAGGCGCTGTGACGTCAACCTTGATGTAAGGAATTCGCTACGCTGATGAGCCACTGTTTTTTGAACTTTTTCTGGAGGATCGGCTGGAGAACTTCACTACTTTAATGAATTTTGCCTGAACAAGGAATTTTGCATGTATCTTGTGTATAACTTGTAACTTTAGACTGTACAAGGCAGTGGCTTGAAGCATTACAACGAGCCTATCGTCATGAATTTCCAGGATATCGGCAGGATGGTTCCTTTTCTCCTGGGAACAATTCTAACAGCGACGAAGGAAGAAAGCCGAGCTTTACTAACCAACCTGAATCCCGGAGAATCTTTACGAGGAAGGAGTAAGCGCATATGATCCATTCGTGCGTGATGGCTGCAGAAAACGATCCAAATTTTATGGCTTCTCCCATAGTCTGGAATAAACTGGAACATAATGATTACTGATCAGTTATTCAACCGTAGAAACACTCATCGCCGCTTATGCAGTTTTGCTCGTTCATCTCGCCAATTTAATTCAAGAACGCTTAAATTAACGCCGCCGGACGGACCCTTGCGTGAAAGTGGTGCAGCCGGGCACGAAGAATTTTGTTTTTGCTTCACTTCCTGAAACGCCATGTTCCAATTCCCGAGAGATTTTATCTTGAGAAATAGGAGTACCTTTTCGGACGAATCGACTGTCGTAAAATTGTAGGATGGCGTGCGTTCGCAATAAATCATTTACGGCTGGACGCAGAAGAATCGTTACAGGTTATGATAAGAAAGTTTATAGTGGGGCGAAACATTAGCATACGTACATACTAGTCTGCATGTAAGTTGGGTTTCATTTGGTATTTGCGGGAAAGGTTCGACGAAACGGTTCCAAAAAGTCAGCTACAAGACCAAGTGAAGGCTATAGGAGAAAGATATAGAGGCCAGTTTGTATAATAAATGCGGCACGGCCTTACGCGTGTTCACGGGCAAGTTCATGGCAATCTGGCTTTGCTATCTTCAAACGGGCAGCATGAGGCGTTTCTTTTATTCCAATACGCATGGGAATTGGATCAACAACAGAAGGTAATTACGACGGATAAAATCGTTCAAGACAAGTGTCTTGAGCACCAGAAACAGCAGTCTATTTGAGTTCGAAACGTCTTGGCATTGACACGGCTCTCCCAGAAACCGTCAGCAAGGCCACGATTACGTAACACAGATGGGCCGTCATCGATTTTGTCCTAAAAAGGGACCCTTTAATACTTTTCAAAACTTTTTGAACAGCGGAGCTGTTTAGCAAATCATAATTTTTCCTGTCCGCTGTTAAAAATACCAAGAAATTGCCGAGCGCGCGCACGTGACCGTAAGCCTCGCGGCGGCCGCCCGGCAGTTGGTAAACCAAGAAAATTCCGAGCGCTCGTGTGTGCGTGCCTCGCGACGACCGCCCAGCGTAAGCGCTGCAAGTTTGCAAGCCAAGCATACCCAGCTAGGGAGTTTAGCCAAAATTGCCCCCCCCCCCCCGCCCACCCACACACACACCGCACTAAAAAATAATAATAACAATAATAATCTGCAGCGCTGCCCGTAATGGTGGCAACACTTTCTCGGAGCGAGAAAGACACGTCATAGAGTACGCCCCTCCAAGAGGATGTCCAATGATTATCCCTTCCAAAAAACTGAAGGAAGCTCACACTTACAGCAAAGGTCGTTGAGTAAAGGTCGTTGCGGCAGCGAAGAAGAAGCAAATCAGCTGCAATCGTAGACTTAAAGGGACAGACAACCGATTTTTGTCGAGTATATATTCTCTATCCCAAATGAAAGGGCATCACTTAAAGCACCTTGACGAGAAACGGTTTTGCTGATAACGCTCTAGAACTTTTGAAATCGAATTTTCTGATCTACGAGCCGTATGTGTCCCTCCCAAAACTAATGCTGGCAACCATGATATAGAGTAGCTCGGCAACATACTTTTGTCTGTATGCGAAATAAAAAACGATATTTAAAAACTTGTTCCCAGCTAAAAAAAGTGTGAATCGCAGGCTTTCCTGTTCCTTTATGTATTTTTTTAATGCAAGGGTCTATTTTGCACGAATGCGCCATCTGTTGGGGTAGACGATAGGTAGAATCTGGCTTCACGTTGTGGAGGCGGGAAGTTCGATTCTCCCCGGGCGCGACTTTTTTTTTTTTTTTTTTCTAAGCTGCCGTTGGCGTATTTGGAGACTGAAATCAAATATTTTGGCAGAACAAACGCCCCTGACTAAGACAGAATCGTCAAAGCTCCTTCGCTGGGTCTGTTTACTGAACGCTGCCATTGATTCTGGGCATGGTGGCTCAGTTAGCCACACTGATGGCAACCCAGAGGCGGCGGGCGGCGTGTCTTTAGAATTTTCAAAGTAATGTTTAGAAATACATATACTATTTAAGCTTGTACAAATACTTGTGTTAAAAGGTTTTCAATACGTAAATAAACGTTTCAGCAATTACAGTAGCTGCTAGGTTTGCAGGTCACGTGACAGGGACACATATTGTAGTGTCAAGTTTCGACACTACGAACCGCCACCCTTCCGATTTCAGGAAGTTTGCTGCCAAATTAAAATTATTTCCGCCAGTTTGTTTAAAAATTGCTTGTTGTTACCGGGCTATATAAAACGCTGGCTTTCATATGAGCTAGAGAACATATACGCGACAAAAATTGGTTGTCTGTCCCTTTAAACCGTCGTGATGGTCGTGAAGGTTGCGTAGAGCTAGCTTTCTTCATTTTTCTCAATCCGAAATCTCTTCATAATGGAGACAATACGCGCGTTTAGTACTTCCAATAGGTGGGCACAAAATACCTCAGGGAAACATTAATGCTCTACGCCTACTTAATTACGTATAAACGTGTCTAAAAAGCTTTTTTTTTCCTTTCTCCGTCTGTACATATAATTTGGCTTCAGGGACGTCACTCGGGCCATATCACGTCTGTTGGCCGGTTTTGTTTAAGCTACAGCAATAAACGCACTCGATAGCCACTTTAAAGAAAGCCCGTACAAAATCCAAGCGGAAACACTGCGACCATCAAATCACGAAGTGCCGCTCAGCGCTGGCGATAATTACAGCTTTTGAACTGCTTCCAGGCACGAAGGAAAGAGTGAAAGCGTTTATCGGAGGTGTTGCAGAGAACCCTGCGCCACTACCGATAAACGCTTTCACTATTTTCTTCGTGCCTGGGGGAACTGCGAAAGCTGTAATTATCGCCAGCGCAGAACGGCACTTCGTGATTTGATGGTCGCAGCGGATAAGCCTTCCCTTTCTGCTTGGCTTTTGTGGCAATTTTTTACTGCGCCGCAGTATACCTCTACCATCCCAACAAATTTTCGTGCGGATGTCAGCAGAAAACTATCGTCATTAAGAAGGCGGCACATAACTATCCAGGGGGATTGGCCATACCGGTAAACATTACAGTTGTGTAAGCTGCTCCGAGTGCAAAAGTACCCAACAGCATAGAAATTACGTAGTGACGTCACCACGCTTTCTTATATAGAAAGGGGGACCGGTATAGAACCTCCTCTAGTTCATTACGGGCTACCTTGGGTAGACCACGGAAAGCAAAGGCGCCACCAGAACAACAGCCCGAAGAAGAAGATGAACATAACGCATTAGCCGCCGCAAGGTTCCGTAGATTGTTGAAGCTGCAAGGGCAGCACGAATCAGTCTTATTGTCGTTAAGGGATTTTTGTCATCTAAAATTCTCCTGAAAACCGAATTGGTGCCCTTCACACGACCTGGAGGTGATTGTAACGCGCCTTCGATGTCGCGTGCCCCAGTTGAATAGCTACCTCCACCGGTCTCGTCTGGCGCAGTCTGCTATGTGCAGTTAGTGTAATGAAGAAGAGTCTATCGACCATTTCCTTTTGTCCTGGCACCTCACCAAAGCCCTCCAAAAGCCTTCATTTCTGAATATTTCTCTAATATTTTTCTCCTCCTCCTCCTCCTCCTCCTCTTCTTCTTCTTCTTTATTTATTTATTTCTTTCTTTCCTTTTTTGTTTTATTCTAATATTGATTAACTTCCAAACTCGATTCCTCAAACACAAGAAGAAAAAAGCTTCCAAATATTTCTAATTTTCCTCGAGTAATCTACCTAGGCAGTTATCTCTTTCGGTTAACGACTGATGTTTGGCCGATCCCCTGATTGGGTATGCGCCAATAATTTTAAGGAACAACAACAACAACAACAACAACAACAACACAACAACAACGTATTCATGAATGTCGTTGTGCAGTAATAGAAAGTGTGGTTAGTACGCTTCACTTCTCTCTCGTTTCACTCTGCACAGCCACGTGTGAGAATCAAGTGAGGTCGCATGGGTAATCGTTGTGGGTGTCGTTTACAGCTTCGCAGTCCAACCACCATCACGGCGTGAATTGGGGCCGCATTTTTTTTTAAAGTGGCTATTGAATTTGTTTATAGCTGCAACTGAAAGGAACCGGCAAACAATGGCGACATCGCTTTGATGACGTAATTCGAGCGCTCAAAAAACGCCAACACCGGGAAAGGACGTCCGCTCCGGGATGCCCCAGGGAAGCGTGCTGAGCCCGTTTCTTTTCAACCTGGTGCTGGCTCCTCTCCCCGACTGCATCCCTCCAGGCTTGCGACACCCAGTAGAGGTGGCGGTGTATGCTGACGACGTGGCACTCTGGACCCATGGCCCCACCAAAGACTGCCACACAGTCAAGGCGTGCCTCCAGGAGGCTCTGGGCGCAGTTGCAGCCTTCCTCGAGAGCCGTGGCCTGCAGCTCTCGGAGGCCTAAACGCAGGCCCTTATGCTGCACCCGGGAGGATGCAGGGCTCGACGGGCAACACCGCCCATTACACTCAACGGGCGACCTCTTCCCTGGCGGCTGACCGTGAAGTACCTGGGGCTGCTCATTGACTGCCGGCTCACATGGCTGCCAGCTGTCAAGGCCCTCCGGGCACGCAGCGCACAGGTGCTCCAAGGGGTGCGGCAGCTTCTGTCACGAGGCAATGGCTGCTCACACCAAGTGGCGCAGCGCGTGTTCCACGGCATGGCCTCCGCAGCTGTGCTGTACGCACTTCCACTCGCCTATCTGGGACCACGACGCTGGCAGGAGCTGGAGATCGACCAACGCCACGCCATCCGCCTCTGCCTGGGCCTCCCCTCCCCGTTGCCGGTTGCGGGAACTTACACCGAGGTGGGCACCTGGCCCACCGAGATGCGGGCCTTGCAGACGGGGCTGCGGCACATCCAGCGTCTGCTGGCCGTACGTGACGGGGCTCCGCTCCTGCAGAGGTTCCGTAGCCGGCCCAACTCGCACATGGGAGCGCTGCTCACTATCTTCGAGGAGGGCATCGAGGTTCCGAACCGACCCTGTCTGGAGCCGCCACAACCAGACACCGGGGAGGCCCTGCAGATCACCACGACCCTCTGCGGGGTCCGCAACAAGCGGACCACACCACCCCAGGCCATCCGCCAAGAGGCGGCCGTCCTGCTGCAGGACGAGCTGAGCAGCTACCTGCAGATCTTCACGGACGGCTCCGTCAAGCACAGCACGTGCGAGGGGGCGGCTGCGTGCGTGGTGCCTGAGCTGGGAGCCAGCCGGAGCTGCCGCCTGCCCTTCCCCACTTCCTCCACACGGGCGGAGCTGGCAGCGCTGCACCTGGCCGCCAACCTCCTCCTCGAGAGGGGGCCCCATAACCACCCCGGGGCGGTCATCCTCACAGACTCCAGGACTGCCCTGCTGCGGCTGCACGCGGCCGATCAACCCACCAACAGCAGCGGCTACTCGGAGCGCTCCCTTGCAACCAAGCTGCGCACTGTGGCCTCCCGAGGCTGCGACCTGCGGATCCACTGGCTGCCGGGCCACAGTGGCATCCGGGGCAACGAAACGCCGACGCCCGCGCCAGGGAGGCCCACCAGGAGGGCATCCCAGTCTCCCAAGGCGTCACCGCGTTCGACGAGGTCCGCACTGCCCTGGCCCGCATGGTGCAGACGATGCACCCCGACCCTCGGGTCGTGAGCGGCCTGGCGCCCAGACCGTTGCCCGCACGCATCAGCAGGGACGCCCGCTGCCTGCTTCTCCGCATGCGGCTCAACTGCTGCAATGTGGCGGAGCGTCTGCACCGACACGGGCGCAAGGACTCCCCTACATGTGCGGGCTGTTCCGAACTGGAGACGCTCGAGCACCTACTCTGCTTTCTGCTTCTGCCCCCACCACGCGGGCCCGAGAGCAGAGCTCCACCGAGCGCTCCAGCGTCGAGGCCTTCCCAGCGCCGACATGGAGGACCTTCTGTTTCCGAAGGGACCTGCGGCAACCCAACGGGAAGTCTTCACTTATCTGCTTCATTTCCTGGAGACGACCGGTCTTACGCAGCGGCTGTAGCCCGGAGTGCAGTGATCGACTGGTGTGCCCGGACTGACAGCGTTCTAGGACTGACAGCTCTTTTTATACCTTTCTCTCTCTCTCTCTCTCTTTCTACTTTATCCTATCACTCCCCCTCTACTTCCCTTCCCCTGCACTGGGTTGTATGCAGGTGAGCTCCCTGCCGAGCTCAAGATATCCCCAGTGAATTTCCTTTTTCCCGTCGCAACCCCCCCCCCGCCCTCCCGGGAAAGGGAGAAAAATCTTTTGAGCAAGTTTCGAAGTTATCGCTTGGGCACGGAGCAGTCATTTTTGGCTGAGGTGCTTTGTCACCCCTTATCCTAAGTGCTGAGTGAGTGTGTTTGTTGACTACGTTCTGGAAGCATTTAAGATTTAGAAAAAAAAAGTTGGAAAAAGTGTTGCAGCGTACGTACCTTTAAGCAACATGAGCGGTAGTGTATTCGATTTCAAAATGTCCTAACATTGAAGCGCTCCTCCCAGCAATCGCCAGCAAGACCATGATTACGTACCACGGATGGTCTCTCATCGATATTATATTTTAATATTGGGTTCTAGTAATGCACCCCAGTGTGTTTGTTGATCAATAAGGTTATTTTGAAATATTGATGCTGAATTTCACACGAACCTACATTAAAGTATTTTCTATTTACTCTGGGGCTGTGCTATTCCGATGACATAGCTAGAACCCACAATGAGCCTAAGGTCGTTTTGTCTTCACAACTTCATCATCCCTTTCAAGAGAAAGTTGAGAGAATTGCAAAAGCTTTCTGTCGCCAAAACTGCGTCAAAAGTCGTGAAAAATTATCAGTTGCTTAGCTCGGCTATACCAGGATATACATACCGTGAGCTAAGGTTCAGCTGGTTATCCTTAGCTTTCCTGGTTGTCTAGGATTAGCTGATTATCACGCTTACTGCTGCTAAAACATTTTTCCAATTCGATCCAGTCCGGTCCAGTCCAGTGACTGCTCCTCCCGCATGAGCAGCACGGTTCTCTAGGAGCCACGCGAAACGGCTATCAAGCTGCTCCGGCGCAGTGAAAGACTTGGCTACTGCGCAACGGAGCCGACAGCTGGGCCCGCGCCGGCGCCAGTGCGTCTGCTGCTGCTCTGACGTCACTACTCTAGAATGCGCAGACTGCCGAATGTGGAGACGCAAATCTCTACACACCCGTACTACGATTAGATTGAATTTTCAATACAATCCAATTTATTCCAATCCAATTCAATCCAATCCAATCCAAATCCGAGCCAACCCTAGCCAAGCCAAGCCAATCCAACCCAAATCCAATCCAATCCAATCTCATGCTCTTCGCGCTTGCGCAGTACGGCCCTTCACGGCCCACGCGAAACTGCTCAACCTCGGTCAGTATAGATTACGCTACAAAACCTTAGCTGAAAGTGCGTCCAATCTACCGTCAAACCTCCACAGACCCAAATCGCAAACAACGAACGAACCCATGAGACGATTTTTTACGCACTGAGTAAATGCATTCACGAACGATCTAAATGTATATCGATGCGCGCTTTATGAGATCATTAAAGGTTACTACTGCAGTCCGTCTTCGTGATTGATGATGCGTGTATTGTCTTAGCTAGAACAGTTCCTTTTTTTTGCGATTTTGAAGTAACCACTTCGACACAACGAAATCCCGGTTTCACGCATGCGCCGTATGTCCAGAGATGTTATCAGAGCGCTCGAGCGACTGCGCATCCATAATAGACGGCATACAACACAAGTTAAAAAGTTTTTTTTTTCAGAATTATTGGACACACGTCAGTATTTCATACTCTGAAAGTAAAATTGCTTGTTTATATATACAAGGCACAAGTTTAAAACTGAGCAAATTGTGCCCAGGACTTAACCCCATTGACGTTTGATATTGTATTTCCACAGTTCCACCAAAAAGTTTTGTTTTGGATTCGCGAATACGATTCACAAACCATACCACTTAGGAGGCAGAAAAAAAAAAATTCCCGCGCCTTCCCGCGAGGGGAACACGAGTAAATGTAGAGCATTGGGGCCTCAGTACTGATTGAAGGCAGTGTTGCTTCCATCTCTTCTTCCGTGATGCTGGAGTAGCAGACACGAGTAAACGTGGGCACGAGCGTCAACCAAGGAAGGAAGGTGTGACTGAAACACGAGCGACCGCTAGCCGCTATATTTGCAGCGCGCGCAGTAGAGGGAGAGCAGTACGGGGGGGGGGGGGGGAGAGCGCGCATGCGCAAGCAGCGCGCGCCCTTCCACGCCCCACCGCGCTGCTATCACGCACCTGTTAGGCCGAGACCGTGACGGAGCGAACGGGCTGACTACGACGCATGCGCGCGCCAGCTGCTGTTGAGAGAGAGGAGGGAAGGAGAGGCGCACCTGCTGCGGGCGCGAAACTGTTGACACCGTCCGACGCAGGAACAGGCGAGGCTAAGAAATGCTCTGCATTTAAAAAAAGCAACACCCTTCCGGGATTTGAACCCACGACCGTGATTGAAAGACTGCGAGTGTTTAGTCCACTGCGCCACGAAAAAGCTGTGTTTTGCGCTGAAATAAACTGTACACTACCTTGAGGTCCACCCTTTGTGTCGCATCAACGTTTTCTACCTGATTTCAAGGATTCCTGGCGGGTTTACTGAACATTTCTTGAATAACAGTTGCGCAGTAGGGCTCCATGAATCCTCCACCATAGCTGATCTCCAGCAACAGCACTGTTTCGGCTGTTTCAATTGGCCCGCCGGTCTATGGGGAAATGCATTAGTTTTTCGACAAGACGTCATCGGTCCCACTAATAAAACTTTCGCTTCAATAACTGTTGGGTCATTAACAGCCGTACATCCGTAATTGATGATGCTCATAATTCTAAAACTATCTGGGAGTACAAAACGAAAATAAAACTCCTCCTACTACACTCTTAGGCAAAAAGGACTAAAAGTTCGTCCTTTCGGGGACTAACGGCCTCTGCCACAATCATTAGTCCCTTTGGGGACTAACTGCGAGGGGACGAACGGTTAGCCCCCCACCCGGATGGTCCGTTCCGATACTCCCCAAGGACGAACTGCATAGAGTGCAGAAAAAAGAAAAAAACGCCAGCACCGGCAGGGATCGAACCCCTGACGCCCGGAATTATATACAAGGAACCCGACGCGCTATCCGCTAGACCACGCCGTTTTTTTTTTTTTCTTTATTACCAGTCATCAACACACACTTACAACACAAAAATAACCACACTGCATTCGGTACAACAAACACCGACATTAACATACCAGCCGTGCTTCCGGCTAGGCTTTGTTATTTAATCATCACTTTAGAGAAATTAGCGGCTCTAAAAAATCCAACCAATCTGGTACTGGCTGCTGGACTCTCAGCCCCTCAACGAACTGCGTGACACTCTCCCGCAGAAACTGCCGGGCCGGTCGGGCATCCACGTCGCCATGGAGCCACGCCATGCGCGCCCTCCATATGCTGTGAAGGCCCAGGAGCATTATTAAATCGTAGGGGACTCCTTCGTTATTCTCTGTGGGTAAATACCGTATACCATGCGGGGTAAGTGGGAAGTCTTTGTGTAAAGTTCGCTGCATAACATCCCAAAAGTGAACCGCCATCCAGCAGTGTATAAAAACGTGGTCTATGTTATCCGGTTGTTTACAAATTGTACAGTCAGTACCCCACGGTGTATCTAACCCCTTTTCTTTTAACCATGTTTGCACAGTAAGTGTCCCCGAATGAAGTTTGAAAAAAAATGACTTCACCCCCGGTTTTACAGCCATACGCTTAACTCTTTTCAGTACATCCTGCCCTGGGCCTTCTTTGTACAGTTCTCTATATCGTGGTATCGGGAACAGACTGTCGCAAACATCTTTATATAATTTTCTACGTGACACTGTACTCAAATATTCCATCGAAAAACGAGTTGACAGAAACCTGAGTGACATGACAACTTCTTTAAAATATCCTGAAATCCTTCCCTGTATGTGCAAACTGGATACAACAAATTCCGGCAGTGCTTGAGACAGCCGCACCTGGCAAACTGTTCGTAAAAAAGGATCGCTTGTATCGCGAAGAAAAAGGAACCTATTCACCAACTGGCGGACAAACAGGTGCGACAACCCAAGCCCGCCCTCCTTGACGCGTCGAAAAAGGTTATCTCTACTGCACCTTTCCCATGTAGATGACCAGATAAACACAGCAAATGCACGATGCATTTTCTGTACATTCAAACGCGAGCAGTGCAACACTTGCATAACGTACCACACTTTGGCAATAAAAAATAAATTACAAACAGTCGCTTTAGCAAACATTGAAAGAAAAACCCCTTTCCACTTTTCTGCAGTGTCGCGTATGTCCTGCGTTCGGGCACGCCAATACGGTTCGCTGTCCTGGTAACACTCCAGTGGCGTCCCTAGATACTTAACGGGACTCGTTTCCCAGCTCACGTTGGCAAAAAAAACCGGTGTCAAAGACCAGTCCCCATGCCAGAATCCCAAACATTTCCCCCAGTTTACCCCACTACCTGTGATTGACCCAAAACGTTTAACAATGTCCACCGCTTTTGTAACACTATCTTTGGTCGTACAGAAAAGAGCAATGTCGTCTGCGTAGGCCAGAAGTTTTACCTCTGCATCGCATAGCTGAAACCCGCGAATGTGTTCACTTTCAATTATATTTAAGCAGAGCGTTTCGATATACAGGCAGAAAAGAAGTGGGCTCAGAGGACAGCCCTGGCGTACCGACCTTTCCACGCTGATGGGGGCCCCCAGCGTCTTGTTTACAATTAATCTCGTGGTGCACTTTCGGTACGCCAGAGCCACCCCCTCCTTGATGACTGTTCCAACGTTCACATGATCTAAAATCAGCAACAATAATTCATGGGACACACAGTCAAACGCCTTCTCCAAATCAAGCTGGAGAACAGCCACGCGAGCTCGGGCAGCGTCGCAGCATTCCAGCACACATCTCGCCTTGTGTGTGTTTGAAAAAATAGTGCGTCCTTTTATGCCACACGTCTGGTGTGGCCCAACAATCTGCTTGATGACTGTTTGAATTCTTTGTGCAAGCACCTTCATAAAAATTTTGTAATCGACATTTGTCAAGGATATAGGGCGATATGCTGTAACATGTTTAAGTTTGTCCGTGTCCTCTGTTTTAGGTATGAGTATCGTGTGCGCTTCTCCGTAAGAGGGTGGCAATGCCTTTAGTTCGAAGGCCTCGTTAAATAGTGCTGCCAAAAGTGGCGATAAATCGTTTTTGAAGACCTTGTAAAAGGCTGCAGTTAATCCGTCTGGACCCGGTGACTTTCCGTTGTTCAAACTATCGATCGCACATTCAACTTCAGCAACTGCAATAGGCTGGCTTAAACTTTCTTTGTAGTCTTCATCAATCCTTGGGAAAGCACTGATAAACTCGGTTTTAAAGGCCTCCACCTCAGCCCTGCGGAAGGCAAACAAATCTTTGTAGTAGTGATGAAAAGCCCGTTCAATCTCTTGCTGATCACCCGTCACCCGTCCTTCCCACTCTATCTCCCTTATATGATTACGTCGAGCGTTCGCCCGTTCTATACCCAACGCACGCTTGGTAGGGGCCTCTCCACCGGCTAATCGGTCCACTCTCGCTCTCACGAGGGCTCCCCGGTAGCGTTCATCGTCAAGCGCCTCAAGTTTCTGTTTCATTTTTCTGATATCCTCACTAAACACCCCAGGCGCATTGCACTCCTCACGGATAAGTTTTTCTAGGTTTGACCTTAGTGTCTTTTCTATAATTTTCTGTTCGTATCGTACGACAGTGGACCTCTCAATGGCCCTCATTTTTACCTCCTGTTTACACCACTCCCACTGTTCACCGATTTTATCCCCTTCTATTTTCCGAATCAAACCACTCACTTTTTCAAAAAAGATTTCATCCGTAAGTAACTTATCATTCAATTTCCATAGCTCCCACGTGAAAGTATTGGTCCGTTTCTTGTATCCTAGATTACACACCACCAGGCAGTGATCTGAAAATGATACAGGCTTTACTTCGTACCCTTCACATTTTTCAATTAAATCACACGATACATACACTCTATCCAGTCTAGCGTGACTGACTCCTTGAAAATGTGTAAATTGCACCTCCCGTCCTCCCTCTAGACATTCGCCCACATCCACTAACCCAATAGTATTTATTATTTCCTGCAGCACAGCCGTGCTCTCGTCACGAAATGGCCGATTACTAATCTTATCTCGCGTGGATAAGACGCAATTAAAATCCCCTAGTACGACAAGACGCTTGTCTGTCAACAGATGCGGCCTAATGTTATTATAAAATTCAGCCCTTTCTCTAACTTCATTCGGCGCATACAAGCACACTATTCGCCACTCTTCACCACTCAATACTACATCGCATACAACGAGTCGCCCTGACAAGCCAGAGCACACCTCTCGCACTCCAAGCCCCGGCAACTTTTTCACCAATAACATGCAGCCAGCAGAAAAACCAACTGCGTGGCTGACGCACACATAATACCGCGCCGTGAAACGTTGCACCATGCCCCCGGTCTCCTCCTCCCCCTCTACCTTTGTCTCCTGAACCGCTAAGACGTCTACGTCTAGATCTGTTAGCAGGCGGTGCACCTGACTCTGCCGTCTTTTACTCGAAAGACCACGGACGTTTAGGGTAGCTAGGTTCAGAGAAGACATTTCCCCGTGAAGAAATGGAAACCGGGGGCATAATATTCACCGCTCACATCCAGCGCGTCGCTAAGCTACGCGTTTGGTCCCCGGGTCGTCGAGCTGTTTTTGAGACGCTCCCGACGCCTCTACACTCCTGCGTTCCACCGCGACGCTTGGCTTAAGCCGCGTCGTCGAGCGGCGTCCCGGCGTCGTCTTCATCGGCGGCTCGTCGGCCTGAACTGCGGGGTCGCTGACGCCACCCTCTGCAACGTCGATGTGACACCGTTTGGCGACCGGGTTCCCGAGCACGTCCATGGCGTCGGGGGCGTAGTTGACCGTTGCCTGGGCGTTCGTTCGGGTGCCACCGTCTTTCGACGGGTCATCCGTGGGAGCCGGAGCTTGCTCCGGCACGTCGTTGTCTCCTCCGCCTGCTGCCGCTATGGCCTCGCAAGCGTTCGTTGACGTGGTGGCCTCTTCCTCCGTCTTTTCCTGATCCCCCGTGCCCTTGGCTGCTTCCTCGGCCTCCTCGGCATCCATGAGGTGTTCGGACTCATCGTCGTGACCAGGTGGCCCAACCGCGCTCGCGTACGACCTCGTGCACTGGGCCTCAGCATGGCCAAAGCGTCGACACAGGGAACACCGAGGCACCTTGCACTCCCGTCTCACGTGCCCTTCACCGTTGCAGCGAAGGCACTTCATGGGCCGGCCGGGCACCACGACGAGAGCCAGTTCTCCGGCAACACGAATTTGGTGAGGTAGGTCAGCGATCTTGACTCCTGACTTGAGCTTGAGAAGCACAGTCCTCGTAGTAGAAGTCTTTTCGTTCACGCCGGCGACCCGCCAGCGTTCCCTCGTAACCTCGCTGACTCTGCCGTAGGGCACGAACGCTGACCGGATGTCCTCGTCTGCCACCCCGTGCAAAAGCCAGTGGAGCTTCAGCTTCACCTCCTGATTCTGTGGGTCGATGACGAGGCATCGACGCCCCTTCACCTGCAGCTCCGTCGTGGTCAGCATTTTCTTTGTCGCTTCTGCACTCCTAAAAGTCACAGCCCAAACATGATTGATTTGATAGGCACCCAAAGAAATTACCTCGGGCAGTGCACCAAGTTGGGCCAGAGCGTCCCTGAAGTCTTCGACTCGGTACGGTCGTCCCTTTACGTCGGCGTGAAGAAACACGGTGTTGAGCACAATGCGTCCGGTAGGCAGCGTCGGCAAGATAATCTGAAAATCCTGGTTTTCTTTTCCTTCGGTCCTGTTTCCGCGGTCGGCGTCGACCGCTGTTGCCGCTCGAAACGAGCTCATGATTTCACGACCGTTCGCCTCGGTGACCGGAAGTGGAATGAGCTAGACCACGCCGTCGGATGGTTTCTGCGGCAGATAATATTCAAGTGTACAGGGTGTAGTTCTGTGCATAACGCAACAGATCCATTGCAACTGGTGCTCGAATATCTATCTGTGCAAGCGAACGTGACCGCGTTTTGCGCCTTGCGCTTAGCGCTTTGCTAGGTTTAGGGACTATTGCTCAGTTCGATTCGAAGTAGAGCCTCACAACAAGTTTTTTCGTAAATAACAATCAACTCGTCGTCGCCTAGTTGAGATAGGTAGCTGGGCGATCGGACGACTCATTTGTTTCCGCACAAATTAGCGCAAGCTAAGTGCTTTCTTAGTGTTCGATACATATGTTAAGTGTTCTATGTAACGTATGTGAAAGGTGTCGTCTGTGTGAGTGTCAGAATAAGGAAACATGCCATATTTTCCTGCATCGGCGAAAGTGAATATGGTGTTGCTTTTTTTACTTGCTTAGCCTGAATTCTTCAAATTCGCGTCGCTAGACGATTGCGACTGCGAAATGCAAGCGGGTTTTACAGCAGTTGCAGCATTGTCATAGCTTTGGTGTCCAAGGCAATTATGTACCGAGTGTAAAAGATAACTTCGAGACGCTTACCTGTAGCGAGCATTTTTGTTTTGCCGTTGTCATCAGCAACATGCGTTTTTTCTAGTCTGTTAAACATATACATATTCATTACGCTCAGGAATCCACTTTTGCTACTGTCACTAATTTTTGAGTTACTGTTTAGGCGCTTGAAAGCTTTCATTGGCCGTCATTATCTCGCACGAATCGAATGCAACACAGCGTATCAACATAACCTCGCCGAGAAGCGTATGACAATCGCGCTTCGCCGCTCCTTGCCATTACCCGCCGCTGTACTAACCCTAGGCGATTTTCTTATAACTAACATCAATATTTTCTCCCGTGGCACCATCTAAAGCACCCAGTGACTGCAATGCCTTGTGTTTTGGAAATATAAAACTGTTCGCAGACATATGCGCGAAAGGGCAACGACGACGCCATTAGGGGATTAACGACGCAGCAAAGAGACTAACTGCATGCGTTTCGTCTTCCCGTTACTCCTTATAGATCGGCGGGGACGAACAGTTAGTCCGAATTTATGCACACGGCACGTACTCTGCCGCAGATACTCCCTTTGAAGATGAACGGTCGCCCGCGAAGACTAACGGCTGTATTTTAGTCCCTATTTTAGTCCTTTTTGCCTAAGAGTGTACATACACTTGACCTTAACTGACTTTCCTGCGTATTGAACGTTGTAGGTATAACCAATTTTTTTGTGACATGCATCACCTATGTAAACTGTTTATCGTTCCACCAACTGGTGATAGAAATTCGAGAATTATTTCGCCAGGCTGTCCTAAAGGGCCATAATATTTTATTTCAGTGGCTGCCAAGTCACTGTGGAATAACCAGCAATGTTTTGGCTGATACAGCTTCCCGGACAGGCCATGACAGTGAAAGCACCATCTTGCTTCCACTTTCAAGGATTGATGCCGCTAGGGTGCTTTGTCAGTTGGCGCGCAGGACGTCCATTAATCAATAGAATACACCGGGCTCTGTGCATCCACGCCTCCATAACCAGGACCCTCTACTCCAGCGCCGTCTTCAGTGTGGGCTGTCTCGATCACAGTCTACTTTACTTTGTAGACTGTGCTTGGGAGTGGCTTTCACAATATATCCTACTCCTTTTTCATCGGGATAGCCAGTAGTGCCCACTGCGACGCCTGCGAGGTTGAAGAGACAATCGAACGTGTGCTTTGTTGTTGCCCCCAGTATTCATCGGAAATACGTGTTTTGGGCGCAGTGCTCGGCCGATTGGAGATTCAACCGTTCAAACTAGAGACTGTTCTAGGACATCGACCCCTACAATAGACTTCGCAGAAGGCAACAAAAGCCCTTTTGCGTTTTATGGAGGACACAGGCTTAGCCGAAAGACTATAGTGCCCGCAAAGGGACTAACGTGTGTGCGTTGCCCTGCTCTTTTCCCCTCTTTTTTGCCTGCCCTCTCTTTCATCTCCTGCACACCCCTTCCCCAGTGTCGAGTAGCAATCCGGGCTTAAAGCCTGGATAACCTCTCGGTCTTTGCGTTTGCTTTTCTCTCTCTTTGTACAAACAACTGCAACAATCTATTGCTTAGACATGTGATTAGCTTTCGTTGCGCATGTAATCAACATCTTATTTGTATACTGTACCAAGTGTGCTTGTTTGTCCTGCCTTTATCATATATTCGAAGTGTTCGTTTTTTTTGTTGTTGTAGTACAGTTTTTGGCACTGTTCCGGTTTCCTTGATTGCATCCGCTGCTTTCCGATTTCTACTCCCGGGGCGGTGGCCTCGTCAGAAGACGTAAGAGTTGATTGATGGATTGATCGATTGATTTGTCGATTTATTTTATTTATTTATTTGTTTATTTATTCATTGATCGACTGATTTATTGATCGATCGATTGATTGATCGATTGATTGATTGATGGATTGATTGATTGATGGATTGATCGATTGATTAATTGACCGATTTATTGATCGATTAATTGATTGATGGATTGATCGATTGATTAATTGACCGATTTATTGATCGATTAATTGATTGATTGATCAATCGATTGATTGATTGATTGATTGATTGTAGGGTTTAACACGCCGACGCAACGCAGGCGATAAGGCACGCCGTAGTGGATGGCTGCGGCTTAATTTTTGACCACCTGGGGATCTTTAACGTGCGCCGAAATCTCGTTCACACGGGCGTTTTTGCTTTTCGCCTCCATCAGGAAAGCGACCGCCGCGGCCGGGAATCGAAACCGCGTCCTCGTGCTCAGCAGCGCAACGCCTTAGTCACTGAGCCACCGCGGCGGGACGTAAGAGTCTCCTTTCGCCACGCCTCGTGGACATAACTATACTGCATGTATTTATGTCCGAAATAAAATGAAATTTAAATTGAATTGAAACTACGCATCTCGTGCGTCTTGTTTACCAATGCAGTGATTCCAATAATGGGAAAACGTGTACGATGACATTACAACAATGAATCGGCTTAATGTGCGTAGAGAAGGTCCAGGGAACCAGCTACACAAATCTGGGTTTGCCGTTATTGTGTCCCATCACGCCACCGTTTGGAAACAACTGTTTAGGGAGCGCGTCTCTATGTACACAATGTTCTACACGACCCTCCCCCCCCCCTCCCCCGGCAGACATCGATACTGCCATGTGCATGTAAGGTCTGTCGTACACCGTTGTACCCAACGTTACTTTATTCTAGTAACGTTGGTTGTACCGATCATAATGGCGCCCATAGAATGAGGCTTGTGTTGCTAAAAATAGCCAAATTTATGCCGAGTGGCATTACTCTTGAAGGTAATGATTGTAGAGAAGTGGGTCAAGCGGAATAATAACAGTGCAACCAAAAGTAAGAAAAAGAAGTGGACATTCGTTCGACATCATGGTCGTCTATGGCTTAATGACGTGCTGATAGTTTCAGTGATAACAGCTTTAAGAAAACTCCGTTTAATTCAGCGCTTTTAAAATCCGTGTTCGCAAAAAAACTATGCCAAGCGGATGTAAACAGACCGGTGGCTGTGTGTGTGTGTTTTTTTTTTTTTGCGTACCAGAAACGCGCATTGAGCAAGTGGCTTGCAATGCCTTGGATTGGCTACCGTGCCCCATACTTCTATCGCTTCACGGAAAACCGCGGGGGTGTGAGCGCAGCTCAATCGCGGTAGTCGAATCTCGTTTCAACTAAGTAGCATCAGGGCACTAAATTAATTCGTTATGTCCGGTATTCGTTGTAACACTATAGGTAAAACTCCACTATAACAACTCGACAATCTGGCTCACGCAAAAATACTTGATAATAAACGCATTATCGTAGGATTCGAACCCGCTATACACGAGGTTCTCCTTAGCGGTCTCCTTATCGCATTTAAAACTAAACGGACCTGAACATGGCGACGTGAAATTACAACAGAACAAAGTGCGTTAGACAAAACAGGCCTGCGTTCTAATTTATTTGAAGAAGGATGTGATCTTCGCCTGGCGGCTATTCATAGCATTGCCAGACCGAGTTTTCCTGTCCACGCACGAAAGGGCCTTTTACACTTTTGTAGTTTTACAGACTGTTATCTTCTATATTTTATATTGTGCTTTTTTAAACTACCTATCTAGTTCGAAACCTCCGTGAAGAAAATATTTCTTCGTTACAGGCGAAATCTCGCGCGTCTCTGGTGGTTTCCGTGTCGTTATAAAAAAGAACAAGTGTCACTGAAATAAAGCGTGGCCAACCAATGTTCGTATCTAGTTCGCTATAGCCGATAATTCGCTATATCAGTGTTCGTTCGTTCGACGAGGTTCGACGATATCCTATTAGTCCGTCGCATCGCAGTAAAAAGCCGGATGGCCCAAGGTCTTGCGCCGGCGCTAATTTACTCAGAGGCGTTTGTTAACTGCAACGTATGTACAAATCCATAAAAAGGAAAAGAAAGGTCTGCGGGCTTGCAATTATTGACATTTTTTTTTTATATTTTCCCTGTAAAAATGCCTTGCTAGTAATGCCTTTGTATTTAAAAGTACCTTGGTTCTTGTAAGCTCGCTTTCCCACATTGCGTGTCACACAGTGAAGCCCGTCCATCTACGGAGGAACTATGGTTATAGCCCCAATTCATATTCTCTCCACCGCCGCCGCCTCTTTCCCGAGTCATATACAGTTAAACCTAGATTTAACGATCCTCTATGTACCGAATTCCCGGATTTAACGAAGTTTTTCAGTTCCCCGTTGCCAGCCCCATTCAAACCCACGTGTTTGCGACCCCTACGTAACGAAGGCTTTGCGGCGGTTAGCCTTGACGTAACGAATTGGCTGCGCTGATTAGGCATTGCTTTTTGCCCTTTTTACACAAAAAAATTAGCTGGAGAAATGCACTAATTTAGCGATCTTCACCCGAACCGCAAGCTACGGTGCGTTTCCAGTGCCAATGCGGTGACGGTTAGGTGCTAGGCCTGCCTGTCGACGTGCAGTCGCGAGTCTCCACTGCTATCTGTGGTGTCGGTTCGTCGGTGATGAGTTCGGCTGCCAGAAAACGAAATGTTTTGTCGTTTCAAGACGAGCTCGCAATTGTAAATACCGTCTCCCCAGGCCAGAAAGAAGAACGTTCGCCGCCCTGTACAATATCCCGGCTCGCACCCTCTCAACAATTAAGAGTTTGGAAAAGAGCATCAAGTTCCCGAAAAGGCGCCCTTTCAGCGTAAGTTTGGTGTTCAGTATCTCACTCAGCTCCATTACAGCCACAAAAGATGTTTTTTTAAAGAAAAAAATTCAAGAAGTATTGAAAAACTTTCAAATTTTGCGCCACAGCGACGTGTTGTGAGCAAGAATGACGTCATACGAGCCAACAATGAAACATCATTTTCAGTGCGTTAACTGCACGTTAGCATTCAAGTGGTGCGGTGAAATGGAACTAGAGGCCCCATTACAGACGTCCAGTCATGTGTCGTCGCGACAGGTCAGTTAGGCGGCCGCCAATCACACAAACAAGGTTCCGTGACGTCATAGAAAAGTTGCGGGAAATCGGCTAGGGTGTCGCGACTGCTTCACACGTTTTATTTCATATCTCCGTTATTTGTTCGAAGATTACGATGATATTGGTATCATTGTTATCGGGACTAAGCAGTCTTTCCAATACACCCAACTTGTATTTTGTCTTCTTGGCTCCTTTAAGGCACCGAAAATTGTCAGAAGGCATAAGTGGTACCTAATTAAGCTACGTTTGTGATTACCAGGGGTAAGTGCCCTTGCCTCTTTGCAGTGCCATGTAGTGACACAGTTAGTGGGAAAGCAGCAGCCGCAAATCACGTGGTTTTTCGCTGTGAAATAAATCCTTAAGAGTTCGTTCACGATCACTGCTGTCAAGCATTTCGGTTTCGTTTCTGCTTCATTCACGCGAGCCTTAACTTCAAACCTGCATGTAACGAATACCTGGATGTAACGAAGAATTGAGAATTTTTGTCAACTTCGTTGTATCCAGGTTTAACTGTAGCTAGGGTAGTTCCTTTTCGGGTTTTATGTTTTTTGTTTTTTTCAAAATGGAGGGGTAAAAGTTGGGTGCTGTTTTTCGAACTGATATTCAGGGAGAAATCAGGTGTTTTTGTGAAACCATTCTGAAATTCGTTTTTTTTTTCAGATTAAATCGATGCATGTACTAAATTTATTTAAATAGACTAAGTTTATTTTAATAGGCATCCAAAGCATTTTAACCCTAACGCGTTAACATTGCTGTTTATTTCAAGCTGGTAATCAGAAGGACTTTAGGGTTTTCTGGACACTGCTGTCTCAAACTTGGCATTTGTTTGGAAATGAATAAACAAACGACAGTAAATAGCACTGATAACTTCTTACAAATGAAACATTTTATTCGCGAAAAGCTGGGCATCGATCGTTCACTCGTGTTTGTTTACATAGATTATAGTGATCTGCTTGAGCGACTTGTCGGTCTTCATTAGAGGCTTGTCTGATCGCTGAACGTATCTCAATTGAGAGAAAGCCCTCTCGAGATCACAGTTACCACTAGTTAAGCACAACAATGAAAGGGTAGCATCTGCCAGCCTGGCGCTTTGGGGGGCAGAGTCATTCCAATACTCAATGAGTTCGGAAGGTGTATTTGTGGGGCTTGCTTGCAGCAGTACTGGCTGAGAACGGCGCAACGTCAGAACACAATTGCGCACATCGCTCCATTGAAAAGGTTCATTCGGAGAGAAATTAAACCCGAATCTTCAGAAGCATGTTCGGGGTGTAACAATCGGGTAAAATGGGGTTTTACCCGAAAACGAACAACCCTATATATGCCCCCCGTCACGCGCGGCAAATCTCTCCCCGCACTGAAATTGTCAATGCCGCGCGCTTTTCGGCGGCAACCTGTGCGATGTATTAGGGCCTGCGCTGTGATTGGCGTCATCATCATCATCAACAGCCTATCTGCGCCCACTGCAGGGCAAAGGCCTCTCCCATTATTCTCCAGTTACCCTTGTCCTGCGCTAACTGCGACCAATTTGTCCCCGCAAACTTTTTGATCTCATTCGCCCGTCTAACTTTCTGCCACCCCCTGCCACGCTTGCCTTCTCTAGGGATCCACTGTTACCCTTAATGACCAATGGTTATCTTGCCTTCGCATTACATGCCCTGCCCACGTCCATTTCTTCTTCTTAATTTCTACTAATATGTCCTTCACGCGCGTTTGTCCCCTGACCCACTCCGCTCTCGTCTTGTCCCTTAAAGTTACACCTATCCTCTTCCATTGTATTCTTTACGGTGTCGTTCTCAATTTAAAGGAGCCATGAAGAGAAAATACAACTTCGTTTAATTTGAAAGAACTAGGATTCAGTATATCACTCACCTTCATTACAGCCCCAAAAGATGTTTTTTAACGAAAAAAAAGCAAGAATTATTTAAAAACTTTCAAATTTGGCGCCACAGTGACGTGTTATGGGCAAGAATGACGTCATACGGGCCAACAATAAAACATAATTTTCAGTGCCTTAACGGCACGTTAGCATTCAAGTGATGCAGTCAAATGGAACTGGAGGCCCCATTACACACGTCCACTCATGTGTCGTCGCAACAGGTGAGTTAGCCGGACGCCAATCGCACAAACAAGGTTCCGTGACGTCATAGAAAAGTTGCGGGAAATTGGCTAGGGGGTCGCGACTGCTTCAGACGTTTTCTTTAATATCTCCGTTATTTGTTCGAAGATTGCGATGATATTGGTATCATTGTTATTGGGACTGAACAGTCTTTCTAACAAATCAAACTTGTATTTTGTCTTCATGGCTCCTTTAAGTGGGACCCTCTCAGTGAGCCTCCAAGTTTCTGCCCCGTAGGTGAGTACCGGTAAGATGCAGCTGTCCTACACTTTCTTCTTCAGGGACAATGGGAGGCTGCCATTCATTATCTGAGAATGTCTGCCGAATGCACTCCAGCCTATTCTTATTCTTCGAACTATCTCTGCCTCATGGTTGGGATCCAGGGGTCACAACTTGGCCTAAGTATATCGGCGTAACCGAGCTCTAATAATACGTCATTATCTCTACTCACCAATCGTGTGTGTCCTTAGTCTGTGACGAAAAGATCACACCATCGCCCTTGTAATCCAATATAGCAAATCCGCAATATAGCTAAACCCCAGCATAGGAAATCCAACCAGAGCGTCAGCTCCGCTGGATTTCCGTCCTCACAGGTTGGAAGGGCTCTTTATTGAACTTTAACCGAACAAATAGCTTTAAGACGAAAGCTTTAGATCTCCACGCTTCACGGCATGGCGTGAGGGGCAGAATTTTGTACAAGAACTTTGCCATCCCTCCCTAAAGAAAATTTAGAGAAGCGCGAACGCTCAGAGGGCGTCTAACCTAAGCTAAAAGTGCGTCCAATCGATCGTCAGGTATCCACCTCTGCAGGCTATTGATCCGCAGTGTGACTTCCACTTTCCACGCGGCCTCACCAAGCGGTGTAAATGAGTGTTGCACCGACTCCGCCTGAATGTAGCGTTTAGCCGAAGTTTTAAGTTAAAGATAGGTTGGGATGATTCCCCCCTGTGCCGGACTTGCGCCGTGCGTGAGGCTGTAAATCACTTGCTGTGCGTCTGCCCTCGATTCGCTGCTGCGCTAAAAACTGCAGCGAGCTTCCTGTCTCGTGTACGTCATGGAGGCAGGCTTGAATTTCGTCCTTTTCTTGGGCCCTGGGCCAATGCTGCTGACAGTACCTTAGGTACAAAAGTTCTACTCCAGTTCCTACGAGACTCTGAACTGGATAAATCTCTTCAGGTCATAGACAGTGCGAGTGTCTCAAGATATGTACTCTTTCACGCTGTGGTGCTTATCTATTTCATTTTCTTGGGTTTGTGCACTTCCTTTTTTTTTCGCGCAGTTTACTTTGCACTGTGATTCAGAATTTACATTAACGATTTCATTTTTAAATTTATTTTTATGTCCAGAATTTGCTGGCAGCATTTCCTTGTTCCTCGTTTTTAACGTTTCTTGTTTGTCTTCATCTTGTTGTAGCCGTAATTCCCAACATTAACCACTCATCATTGTAGTTATCCTCCATCTGTAGTAGCAAGCCTTGTCACTAGCAGGGCTGACCTCCCCAGTTCCCATTAAACAGCTCTCTCTCTCTCTCTCTCTCTCTCTCTCTCTCTCCCTCTCTCTCTCTCTGCGAACGATCTAAATGTATACCGATACGTGGTTTACGAGATAAAGGTGCATTGTACCCCTCCTTCCCGATCCATCCGTGTGTAGTCTTATCTAAAACCATCCTTTTTTCGCGATTTTCGAGTGACTGTTTTTACACAATGGAAGCCCGGCTTCACGCACGCGCCACGTGTCCACAATCTTATCGGAGCTTTTCGCTCCACCAACCGGTCTATAGGGAACTGCATTTTTTTTTACAGGACGTCATCGGTGCCACTAAGAAAGCTTCGCTTTATTAATCGGTGGGACCGAAAATCAGGGCTCGAAAAAGGTACGGAAAAGGAAGGGCAGCAGCACCGCTGTAAGAAGGGTTCTGAGAAATGGTGACAAACAGGAGAACGTTCTTGACGCTCCTAGTGTACGTGTCCGCGTCGACTCGTAGCTTTATTCTACATCGCTGTGGATGATGACGCACCAGGTCGTAGTTACGGGAAGGAAACGATAAAGTACGCCATGACGGCAAACGTAAGAGCCGCTCAGAATTGCGCTAGTCGTAACCGCCGTCGGCAGGGGAGCGGCAGTGGATGAAGCTGCAGCAGCGGACCTACCAGAGCAACATGAAAGTTGAACAGAAAATTGCGCAACCACTGATCAAGAGAAAGTCCAATTGGGCTTTTGCATTCACATTTTTAGGAAGGCCTAAGCATCCCCCGTAATTTTATTTACACTATCACTTTGGCTACTCCATTCAATCGAAAACTAATTTCAGTAAGCATAAAACAGATGCTATACTCCTTTTTCCGTGAAAAAAAAAAAAATAAAATAAAACCCTTACTCGGCATCCACCAAAACTCTCCCTACCATTTTCCCGTCTTTTCACATCCCCTGACAGAATTAAACCAGCCCAGTTTCAGCGCATTGAAAGGTGCTGCTAATCAATCCAGTTATATTTTACGAGACACCCTTTAGCCGACTTTGCATAAACGAACCCACTAAGCGCCTGGTAAGGTGTCTGAAGATAGCGTTTGCACGTAATAAGTCAAAAGTAAATAATGCTTAGGCCGTGTACAAATGTAGCAGTTTTTTCATGGCTGTGTTCCTTTTCAGCAAGTTTGCATCTGAACTATCGAGCCCAAACGCCTGATTACAGGGGCCATTCAGACAAAATAAAAGCTTTTTTTATACAAACGAGTGCATTGACTCAATAACAACCATGCCAATTTTGTCGCGAACTTCCAGCAACTAAGCTAGCATGTTACATTATTAAGGTAAACAGATTAGGCAGTTATGACTGATCAGCCCCTTTCCAGCTTGGTCATTATGACGTCACGGAGACATGTTTGTGCAACCACCGCCCGAAACATCACTGTGCGATCGCTGCGTTATCATCTAGTTCTGTTTGATCGGTCCAATTAAATATTAACGTTCAGTCAACAAACTAATAACTTTGTTTTTAGTATTTCCCTTATGAAGTCGCCACTAAGGTCTTGTAGCGCAAAAAAATTGCAAAATGTGCAATATTTCTTCTTGGTTTTTTTGTTTACAAACATCTTTCCGGGGGTAGAACTGAGTTGAGTGAGTACCCAAGGCTAGTTCTTTCAAATTATGTTGATGATGATGATGATTGGTTTGCTATGGCGCAAGGCCTACTAGCGACAAAGAGCGCCTAAAACAAGGTACTTCGTGTGCAAGCAAATACTAAATAATTGCTGTTGAAATATGTGTCAAATGAATTAAAAGGCAATGGAGGTGGCTGGTGTAAAGGGCCCAGTGATCAGTGTGATTCGCTTCCCTTATAAGAGATAAGGTGTAAAAATTTGGCGTCGTCGAGTTTCAAATGAAACCAAGTTGCACTTTGTCTTCAGCGTCACTTTAGGCAGAACCAGAAAGCGCGACAAAATTATGAAAAGTGGGGAGTACCACTTTGTTTCCATATCCTGGGCCAGTTTCCAAGCAGAGAATACAGTTTTATTCGCTCGACTATTTCCTCGCACGCTTCGAACCAGGCTTGAAGTTGGCCAGTGGAAGCTCCGACCCAGCACTTACGACCCCCCATCCTTCGTCACCCCTGGAGAGGATGGTTCCTTTCAAGAAAGCCGGAAACTTCCACCCGGCGTTTGATTCCTTTGTCTACGCCATTTCGCTTCCCGTTTTGACAGCGAAAACAGACAGGGCTTCTTCTTGAGCAGAGGATGGAGGCAGGGGAATAGATGGACTAGAAAGTTGGGAAAACGTTTACTTCGCACCGACCGCCTCGAACTCAAAGGCCAGACGCGGGAAATAGAAAACGGAATCTGCGGGAAACGGAGAGCTTCTTTGTTGCAACGCGGCTGAAAACGTACACAGAGGCCTCCTCGCGAAGCTAACGGAAGGCGTAAATGACGCCAGACGCCCCCCGAGCTTCCGTTTTTTTCTTTTTTCTTTTCCCGGCCGGTGTCCGAAGACGATTGAGAGATTGAAAAGGAATTCAAGAGGCCCTCGCAGCGCGAAGTGAGCCGGCGTGAAAAGGGAGGCCGTTTCACCGCAGGAACAACTGCACAATAGGCCGGAATTGAAAGAGAGTTTCGAACGGCTGCTCTTGTATGCGGGCACCGCGTTTTCCGGCCTATAGCAGTCACCTGCCTACAGCGTCTGAGTAATCCTAAGTGCGATGTCGTTAGTTCTATGCCCTAAGCGGACAAAAAGACGGTAATTGGTGTATGAGAATGGGGATAAGGATATATAAAAGTATTTAAGGGTATACGAGTATATAAGAGCTAATGGGTATATGGGTATATAATGGTACATGAGTTTGCAGGTGCCGTCAAAAGTAATTGGAACACGGTGTCGTAAATAAACAGGAATTTCTTCTTCAGGAAACTCCCTGGCTTCAATATTGTGCGCTTAGAGGAGTCCGACAAATCTTTCTTTGAACCGGTAATATTTTGTGATTTTCAAGAATCCTTGTTCCAATTACTTATCACCGCACCTGAACACGCGTATTTAGGGCTAACAGGTTTATTTATTTATTTATTTCATACATACTGCATACAACAGTAGCAGCTTACGGGTAACCTGCATATAGACACATTTATCAGTATTTAGGATCATTCCCCACATACTACACCATTTTGAAATATTTGCAAGGTTATCAAGTTCGATTTGATCACCAGGACAGTTAATTTTCTTGAATATTCGAGGATAAAAAGACGACAACTGGTATATAAGAAGGTTCTATGGGTGTATAAGGGTATATGTGCTTATGAGGATATATAGGGTTAATTGGTATATATGAGGATAAAAGGACGCTAATGGGTATATAAGAATGGTAGTAAGGGTATATAGGTATATAAGGGATGATGGGCATATAATATAATAAAAGGACGTCTATGAAACGAAAGGAAAGCTATGGGTAATACTCTTCATTATGTCTGTCTGTATGTGTGTGGATGGGCTTGCGATAAGAAATAAGTAAAGACAAACGATATAGTCCCTATGAAGTTATAGTTTGTGACCTCATTTCGCTAGATGCGTCAAGGTCAGTGTGCTTCATAGGCAGCATGTGAGACACGATAAAATAGATGCTCAATACACGCTGGTCTTCAATTCTCCATTGTCCGATAATAGATAGCGTTACCCGATACCAGGGAAGCTGCCCTAAATAGGTGCAGCCAACAGCATTCCATAACCTGCCAGGTTGACCCCTCGGGTGTAGTATTCGGCTACATCCTTCCATAGAAGCTTGTTCTAAAAATTAGGGCGCAATAAACACAAGGACACAAAAGAAGCACGACGAGAGAAGCGCTTGTTGCGTCGTGCCAATTCTGTGTCGTTGTGTTTATCGCGCTAATTTTTAGAAAAAGTATGCACCAACTATCCAAGAGTGTGTTTTACTGAAGGTCCCATAGAAGCGTTCGTTTTGCAGTGGACATTAAAGGAATTCCGCAACACTTCCGATAAAACATTTCCCTCTTTCGTTCGCGCCTGGCAGCACTGCGAACGCTATACTTATCGTCAGCACAGAGTGGCACTGCGAGATTTGCTCATCGCAGCATTTTAAAGACGATAGGCTACTTAAACCCAGACATTTTGGTCTGTCTGTAGGTCTGTCTGTCTGTTTGTCCGCCTGTCTGTCTGTAACTCGATTCAGCCACCCGGCCAATGTAAAACGCTTACTGCGCAATAGTCTTATATACTCACAGCCAAATGTAAACGTCTAAGCCCGGTTTATATGTTCATACTTGTCACCTTTGTTGAACAAGAACAAGACATTACGCAAATGTAAGACAGGAAATTAGTACACAAGGGATATTTACAGTGTTCCTTTATTAAAAAATTTTTGGATGCATGGTTTTTCGATAGAAAATGATATTCTACATCTACTGCAGAACAACGCGTACCGCCTGCTGTTGCCCGGGCGACCTCCTGGCGGCATATAAGAAATCACGCGGCAACAGCAACGAAAAGTTCCACTAGCTAGGTTTCACGTTCTGCTTGGAACGCACGTGGAGCACGGAAACGCGGTTCTATAAACCTTGAAGGCGGCCTCCTCGATTCACGCGCGTTTCCGCCGTAGCGCAGCGCTGGCATCGAGGAACCCCACCTGTAGCAGTGGAACGCGGTAAATTCAAATCGCCTTGAGCAAAGCTTTAGTGTGTTTACCTTGGGATAAGCGCGACGGAAAAGGAGCAGCATGAGAGGTGAGCGGGAAAGGGAAGGGGGGCATTTACTTGGCAAATGTCTACAAAGACTATCGTCTTTTGACGACATTTGCAACGAAAGGAACAGATACGGGGCCAATTTTTTTGCTCTGCTTTTGTAGCTTTCTTTTTAAAGTGGCTATTGAACGCGTTCGTTGCTGGAACTGAAGGAAAGCCGGCCAATAGCCGTTACACCGCTGTAATGACGTGATTCCAGCGGTCGAAATACGCCAAGACCGGGAAAGAGAGAAAAGATTTTTGAGCGAGTTTCTAAGTTATCTGATGGGCATAGAGCAGTAATTCCTGGCTCAGGTACATTGCGACCCCCTAATATAAGCACTCGATGTATTGGTTGACTATGTTCTGCAAGCATTTAGATTTCGAAAAAAGTTGAAAAAAGTGTTGCAGAGTCCTAATTATAGCCACATGAATGAATGAATGAATGAATGAATGAATGAATGAATGAATGAATGAATGAATGAATGAATGAATGAATGAATGAATGAAATCGCTTCCAATTAGTTCGCTAGCAAATTGACTTAGAATGAAGTAACGCTAATTTCTCGTTAGTATAGTTTTCTTAAAGCGCTCTCCACAATGTGATAGGCACACGCTATGAGCGCGTATTATTAGCATAACCTCTTCACTCAATGTCATTAATTACCGACAGACATTGAAGCTCTCAAGTTCTGCCCGTTTGGTTGTCCGCCGATTTTGTTTTATCGCAGCACGATCACCGAAACGCAAGCTAGGTGCATGAAAATTATGAGAGAGACAGAGAAATAAAATTCTTTATGACCTAGAAATTCTATTTGTTCTGCACAACGCGTTATGTCCGAAGTTGCGCTTATATGCATTTCCAGTTATTGGCATATTGGGTGACTTTCGAGGCACTGCCTAGTTAGGCTTCAGAGATTTTATTATTAAAGTACGAATCCCGAACTAGGTATTTTCGATGCCAGATAGCTCGGAATGCGACGAAGAGGTCTGACCCCAAAAAAACCATTTCAACTGGTGTCTCGCAGCTTATAGTAATCGTGTAAATACCGTAAGCCCTCTCATATCGAAGTCGAAGTCCTCAGGAGAGGTAACTGGTTTCGTTATAAGCGTTACTTCGATAAAAGGGAATATGATTTGCCCCTATCGCACATCAGTAGGTATCGTGAAACATTTCGGTTAAAGGGAGATTTCGAATAAAGCCACGTCATTATAGCAAGGGTCTGCTTATATTGTTGCAAATGCGATTTCGAGAAAACTTCCCTCCGTTTGTTTATGCCGTCAAAGGCGGAATACGAAACTTAGGCGCCTTGTACGGCAGTATTCAGAGCTCTGCTCAACTTGAAAGCGAACATTTTATCGCGTGCATTTTACCATTCTTAGACCAAACTACTCAACTCTCCAGACACGTCAACTCTGCTCACTCCTTTGTTTTTTTTTTTTTGTTTTTTTTTTTTGGGGGGGGGGGGGGGGGATCGTCTCATTTTAGTCTCATTTGAGCATGTTATGCTCTCTGCTGGACAAACCTCGTCGGCATCATTAAACTTCTCTCTCTTTCTCTGTCTCTCTTGTCCGGCAAGAAGCTCGCAACTCAGCACCACGTCAAACCAGCAGGGATTCACTGCGGGACATAACGTGAACCAAGGAGCTGCTGTCGCTCAATACCGAAACCGAGGCAGCCTATATGCGCTTCGACAAGCGAGCAGGGCCTATTCGAAGACAGCGTACGGTGAAGAATCGCAAACGCCTCAACGGCTTCTGCTAGCGCTGCTCTCTTCCTTCTGAATTGGACCCCCTCCAGAAGCCCCCATTTCTCGGAAGAGCGCATGCTCTCTCCTGAGTTCGTCCCACTTGACGCCCCGGTAGCACAGAAGTAACATCTCGTCCCAGAGGCGAGGACCCCGGCGGCGCTGCCGGCCTCTTGAACGGCAAGAGCGCACTATTGGCCATCGCCTACTGAGAATCCTCGGCCCGTGTTTGATTGCCTTTTTCTGTTCCTATAAGAGAGACAGAGAGAGAAAGAAAGATCACAAGGCTACTTTATTTGATTCTCGAGGCAGGCTTCCCGGGCTGTAGACGAGTGGGACCTGTGTTACCAGTGCTCTCAGGGCGTCTCCTCGGTGTGCTTCGTTGAGAAACCGAGGTTCTTCAGTTCCTCAACTCCAGCCCCCAAGCGGCTGTCCTGACAGAGTCGAGCAGCAGTGGTCAGATCTTAGCTAATGTCCAAAAGAAAATTCGGAAGGAACCGTTAAGTAAAAATAGGAATCAAGGTATATTGTCCTTGCGGAGCTGAAACGGAAGCGAAGAAATGCGTATACAGTAGCCGACCGATTTTTCGGACTTGGAGGGGAAGGAAAAATAGTACGAGTAAAAGAGCAGCCCAAAAAATCCGCGAGTCACAAAAACGAACTTTATCTCATTTAAATAGGACTGAAGAAGCCGCGAATGGTTCCTTGCCTTAAATTCCCCCTTCGTGTGAGAACGTCTGCTCGCCCAAGCATTGGCAATGCCTTGCGTTGACGCTTGCGGGCGGTCGGGAGTGTCTTCGTCGGAGTCAAGGGTCGCTTTGCGGCAGCACGGCCATTTTGCGCACGATCTCGTCGTCCGTTAGGTCTGCGCACAACACTATGTTGCTCTCGACTGCAGCAAACTCTCGAAATGTCGCGAAAGATCAAAGTTGGTTACCCCGGCGGGAGTCAAGCCAATCCCCATCCAATCCGAAGCTAGCCAGGCGGTTAAGATTAAAAATGGCACCGCCCTGGAGTCGCACCGTGGCTTTGTCGCGCATAATTTTGTCCGAAAAATTGAACTTTTGGCTTTATTTTGTCGAAATATCTGTTGTTCATATACATTACTCCTATTGCACAACTGGTGGTTCCTCGGGAAAGTCCAGAATATCCAGCGAGTCGGAATTTTTGGAGTCCAAAAATGCGGTCGGCTACTGTAGTGCGTTGTGGAGAATAAAACACTTTCTTGGTTTTAAAACCCTGTAAGCCCATGCATCTTGTCTATCCCTGTAGGGAGTTATCTCTCCTAAACTACATCGAGTTATCTTACTGTTTTCCCACTTGCACATACGGATGTATGTGAAAGGCTAGTGAAGATACCTAACACAGAGTTGATACAGCTAATGCACCTAGTATTTTACACCCTTGAGTCACTGGAAAAGTTACCCAGCTCCACCACAACGTTTAAACATTTTGCTTGGCTCGTGGCAATAACGTCCGGCTTGTACCCCGCCGTGCCCGAGCCCGCGACGTACACGCCTATCACCTTGACCATTATGTTAAAACTATTGCCATCATCATAATTATCACCATCGTCATAATCCATTAGCATCAGCCTCTTTGTGTCTGCTAAGGAACGAAGCCTATCTGAAAGATTTACAGCCACGCCTATCATGAGCTAGCTAAGCCCATTCTTCGCCGCCTAATTTTCTTAGTTAATCCTTGCATAGAGTACTGGTTTGACCCCCATTTCGTATACGGTCTATTGGCAGCCACTCCGTTAAACGGATTGTCCACCTGTTCTCCCTCATATGCATGACGTGTCCTGCCCAATCATTTCGCCTAATTCGAACTTAAATGTCACCCACGTGAGTTTGTTCAGCTTCCTGCCGACTTCCTGGCAATCTATGTTTCTAATAATACTCCTAGTAATTTAGTAAACGGTGAGCTTTCTCGAAAGCGTTTGTTTATAGTTCCGGCCGGTGGTACTATAAGCACTCCACTAAAGTGACGTCCACAGGCCTTTTAGATGCGACTGCATCTCATTCACTCGCCTTGTCCCTCCATACGGCGTTGTTGTTGTCCGTCCACACCCCTCCCCCATTCTCCTCGCCGCGCGAGCTGCGCTCTCCGCCGCTCACCCCCTCTCCTCTCCGATAGCGAACACTCTCTCGCGAGGGGCATTGGATTGGATTCGATTTGATTGGCTTGGCTTGGATTGGCTTTTATTGGATTGGATTGTATTGGATTCGGATTGGATTGGATTGAAGTGGATTGTGTTGGATTGTGTTGCGTCATAGCCGCGCCACGTTGCGTCATAGCCGCGGCAGGGGGTTCACGGCACGTTTCACGCGATGGGAGAATCAACCTAACGGAAACAACAACGGAACCCCCTATGCGTCGCATCTACACAGGGGTTCCCGCGAGGGGAGGTGGGAGTACTTTTTTGATGATAAAATGCCACTTCTGACAGCACTTCACTCTCAATTAAGGAAATGCGACGTAAACTAATCAAACATCACCTAACGAACAGAACGAAATCCTTCAAAACAACGAAAACTAAACCAGGGCATTTAAATTATTGCTAAAACTGAATATGTTAAAAAAAACATGGCAAGAGCCGGACTAGAACCACCGGCCTTCGCAACAAGAAGCTAAGACAAAACCTCTACACCACAACGGGAGACGCTCGGGCTTGTGTCAGCTCAGCCTTAAAAATTCAAATATCGTCGGACGGCAGTCTAACATGGCTGTAGCACTGAGCTGAAGTGACGTCGGACGGCACTTTAGACACTCCATTCTCGTAATCTTGTAATGACTAATCCGTCACCGCTCATTCCAGAATAGTCGGTGTAACTAGTGTGATTCAATGCAAATAATGTATATAATGTGATGACAAATAAATACTCGCACGTGTATATAAAGCACAAAACAACATAAACACTTGCGACGGGGCGCCGTTTCGCGTTCCTTATCTCGGACTCATTTCCCGAAGCCTCCGCACACTCAAAACCGCCGCCTAGGCACGTTATGTTTACCTCACGTCAACCTTCTTCTTTGACCGGATGACTGAGGTTTCTTAATTTAATCCTCCGCTGTCTTTATTTTGTGGTCTCTTTCCAATATAGGTTTTTCTTTTCACACCGAAGGCGGCATCGCTTTCTTGCGGCCGAGACTAAACACTGGCTTCTGCTGTGGCGTTGAAGAGACTATTTCTCCTCAGAGCGGCGTCGTGTGAGTGGCAGTCGAACAAAGGCGTCTTCTTCACGCCACGGCACCCGCGCCGTTCCGCAAAAACTCGCCGAGCGCCCACTCCACCCAACCTGCCTTCGCTCGCCCCCTCCCGCGGCGTTAAATAACGGCGAACGCGGCTGGGAGCCTGCGTTCAATCGAGCGTCGCTTTCCGCTTCACAGAGTTTTCTTTCCGGCCAATCGTTTTTGTCTGCTCGTCATTTCTTCACAGCGGATACAGCGTCTAAGGTGAGTCGGCCATAAGCGAGCTACTTTGGAGCAGCGCGACCTTTGAGTGGATGTTTCTTTTTTAGGGGCGAACCACCTAGGACCTCGCTTTGTCCGGGGCTTGGCGTCCGTGTACACAGTGTTGCGCATGCGCGAGGAAAATTGGATTTGGATTGGATTGGATTGGATTAAATTGAATTGTACCGGATTGTTTGGATTGGAATTGTATATACTGTACACACGCGTTGTCACTCATTTACAGGTGCGAGTGGACAATGCCACGGGTGATTTGCGGTAAGAACGATCCGCAGTGCTTCGCCCACTCGTCGTGATTCACTTCGTGGAGATGCGTGAATTTTTTAGATGTGGAGCATATGATGCTCGGGGTTGTGTCCCTCCCTCCCTTGTCCGCCGTCAGCACTCTACTGCGCATGCGCGTCTCTTCAGCCCCGTCAGCGTTTGGGCTGACGTCAGCGCACTCCACTATAAAAACAAATAGTTAGGCGGCGCCCCGTTTCGATCCCACGACTCTCTGGCCGCAACGGGAGGTACGGGGCGCTCTTCCCACTGCGCTACAAACCGAGACGGGAGCATGTGCTACGAACGCGCCTTATGCCCTTCACTCATTCCAACTACGTCAAGAAGCTACTGATACAACGAAGGCACGCGGAGCTGAACGTCAACGGAAACGACCAACTGAAAACTAATGGGAACTTCAGTTGACCCCATGGCTGCTTCGCATACTACTCAGGGTTCCGCTACGGGAAGATGGTGTAATTTTTTCTTTTTTCTTTTTTGATGAGAGGCACTTCTTCGGTCGTTCTGAGTTCAGGCGCCCGGCTGTTTGCGAACTGAATCTGGAATCTGCCAAGTTTTTCACATTGCCTGTTGTCTTGAATAGCCGGCGGGTCCAATTTTCGTGCGGATGGATCGTAAGCGCGCGGGCGAGTTTAACCATTTTTTGAAACGAAAGCTCTCCTTGTGGGACCGATTGCGCCCTGTCAAAAAGCAAATGCAATTCCCCATAGGCAGGTTGGTCGACCGAAAAGCTTTGATAAGATCACTGCACACACGGCGCGTGCGCGTATAAACAGAACTCCCATTGCGTCGAAATATTTACTTGCAAAATCGCGAAAAAGAGCGGTTCTCGATAAGACAATGCTACACGCATCGATCGTAAAGAAGGAGTATAATAGTATACCCCTATCTCATGAACCACGTATCGGTATACATTTCGGTCATTCGTACATGCGTTTCCTTAGTGCGCGAAAAATCGTCGCATGGGTTCGTTGTTTGTTTGCGCTTTGGGCCTATGGAGGTTTGACGATCGATTGGACGCACTTTAGCGAAGGATGGACGCACCTTTAACGAATGTCTTGTCGCATTTCGGATGCAGTTTCGATGTCAAAACGTTTTCGCGCTTGTGGCAACTTCCTTTTTTCAGGCGAAACCCTTAGGTGCCCCATTGTGCGAGAGAAGCGGCGTAGTTCTCCGGTACAGAAAATGGCCGCCACTGTAGAGAGCAAATTCGTGTTCACCAGGAGCAAAAAGACGGAGACAAAAAGACGGAGGTAAACACAAACACATACAGGTAAACACAAGCGTTTAAAAACTAAAATCGTATTTGCTTTTCCGTGGGAATTGCGCACTCGTTTTCGGAGGAGGAGCTGAGGGCGCTGCCACCGCGCTATCTCAGCACTTTGCCACCGCCGGAGCGAGAGTGAGCCTAGCTGCGCGCAACGCTGACGTCATACCACGTTACAGGTGAACGTGACGGAACGTGAGTAGAACAGGGGCAGTAAAACCATTCACGCCAAAGGATGACGAAAGGAAAGGGAAGAAAGAGGCGCAGACACGACGTAGTAATAAAGCAGGCTTTGAGCAAGGAAAAGCATAACAAGGGAAAGCATAACATGACCTTGAAGTCATGTGACCAGATTTAAGGGCCTCAAGAAAGGTTTTTGTCAATTAATGTTACCGGATTCAGTAAAACGTTCGTAATCCAAGGTTCGACAGAAGTCCGTATAGCCAGGTGGCGCGGGTTCATAACAAAGTTGCGGTCAATGACCAAGTCAAAAACGTTGACGTTTCGGATCCCATATGAAATCCTTGGTCACAATCCTTGACCACAAGGATTACGGCATCCTTGATTATGATCAAGGATTCCGTATGGGGTACTGAACACTTTTTTCAATTGACTTGTCAGTGACCGCAACTTTGTTGGACCGCGACGCGTCCACCTTCTGTAATAAAGTTTTGTTATGTTATGTTATGTTATGTTGTGTTATGTTATGCTATGTTATGTTATGAAAACGTTTGTCCGTGTGTACGCACGCCACAACCAATCATTATCATCATCATGGGACGCTTGTCACTAGGTTCCATATAATGCGCTTCTTTCTCTGTTAAGGTACACGAGTTCCTGTTTGGTCGCCTCGCGGTCAGTCCTTACGACTTAGACTATGGAATTCTGCCTGCCTGAATTCTATCTATCGCAAAGCGTTATTTCTTGTTGATGAAGTTTTAAAAAAAGCTTATTGTTGAACTTTGCTCTTGATTTTACAAAGCTTTTAACCTTCGTATCGAGGTGCGTCTGCAGGAATCCTGAATTGTCCCCATTTTACCAACCTTGTTGAAGGCAAGTGGAATGTTTCCATATAGTCGGGCAGTGAAAAATCTAACGCCCTGCACGTCTGACTTCTCTGTGATGGGCGCAGTGAGCACACTTTATAACAGATCGACTCTCGGTGCCCAAAGAGTGAGAGGCCATATATGTAGTTTCGAAAAAAAAAAACGTTACTGACTATTGGGCTATTGGACGATTAAATAGCCACACTGAAAAACAAAATATTTATTTATACGTTTCAAACGGGGGTGTCGCGGATCGCGACGTAAGAAAGGAGCCAGACAGCCGGTCGCCCTTTCGCTGCGCTGATCACGAACCAACTGGCCCGAGCACGAGGCGCGTGCCCGTGCAGCCCTGCCTCTTTTATTCATTATCCACAACAGGGGGGCCGCTAGCTGGTGTCCAGCCGAACATTATAAATAAATGTTAAGTCGTCTACTCCGATAATAGAGGTTATTCCTAATTTCACTGCGACCATTTCACGGTACACACTAAACTTTTTAACACCCTTAAAGGTGCTAAAAGGGTGCACTCAACATTTTGCACCCTTTTTGCACCTTTTAAGGACTAAAACATTGCTCCGGCACCCAATCATGAGGGTGCCAAATATTAAGGGGTGTAAATCTTAACATTTTTACACCCTTTAAGGTGCAAGGAGGGTGTACTGAACATTTTGCACCCTTTTTGCACCTTTCAAGCACCCAAATATTGCTCGGGCACCCCACCTCGAGGGTGCCAAAATTCAGGGGTGTAATCAACAGTTTCATAGGGTGCTACGACCGTTAAAGGGGTGCTAAAAAGTATTTCTTCTCGATTGGGGTGTTACCACGGCACCTTATCGTTAGGGTGCCTAAAAGAACGGTGTGTGAATGCAAGCATGCAAAATTGCACAAAAACAGGCTGAATGTTTAAACCGCACATTGCACTATTTCACCGCCCGTTGAGAGAATAAATATGAACTCTCCACATAGACCAGGGGAAAGGCTCTAAAATTGCTGTTCGTAAATTGAACAAAACGTGCTGAATGTTTAAATTCCACTCTGCACTAATCTACTGCTTCGAGTGTATCACAAGGTTCGTTTCGATGTCTGGGTGCACGGGAAGGAAAGGCTACAAAATGCCTCTTGTAGTCCTATAAATAAAACTTTTACGCGAGGCATCGGTGTCCTCAACGAAATCGAATTTACCTAAGAATTTGTTCCCGTATTATTATGCCCCTGGCAAAAATTCCAACAAGACTTTCTTGTTGGGCTCACAGCACGCCTGTGGGGCCAATACGAAGTTCTGTCGGCACTCTATCGTTCCAATAGCCTAGTCTTCCAACAGGGAGTTCAACCTTGATGGCGTTTGTGGGGCCAATAAGAAGCTCTGTCGGCACTCTATCGTCACAACAGCGTCTTCCAACAGGGAGTTTAACCGTGATGGCGTTTACCGGCTCGCCAACACGATAAGTCAACGCCAACAGACGCCTCGTTCGTAATCAGCGGCGCGAGCGCGCCATCAGACAGAACCGACAGACGCCCTGAAGGTGGTTTTTAGGGCCTAAACAGCAGCGTCTATGTCTGGCATAGACGCTAGACGTCAACGTTTGTGTTCTGAATTTTCCCTTCAGTAAGTAACAGTCAGACGGACGATAACACAACTATGTGAAGATATGCTTTGGCTCATACCACGGCAAGCGCAATCGTTTGTGGCTGCAGCCTCGGTTGCTCTTCGTCCACAACAAACTGAATCGGCTGTACAGCTTTCTTCGAGGGCGTGTATGCAGGGGTTCTACCTTTTTTGCGCAGGCCGACGGGGGCGGTCGTGTAAAATCATTTTCGCTCGTCGCTGCCGTAGGGTTGCCACCTTCCTGGTTTTGGACCGGCCCGACCGGTTTTTTAAACAGCGGGCCGGTTGCCGGTCCATATCTAAAACCAGCCGTCATCAGCCGGTTTTTTGGCTTTTGTGCCGTGATTATGCCCGTTTTGGCGTTTTATAAGCGTCAATTCAACAACTAAGACGATAAATACGTGTCGACAAGCATAGGCGTGCGCACAGGGGGGCCAGGGGGGGCGGCATCATCTGAAGGGGGCGCCAAATTTGCCCCATGCCTTGCCGATGTAACACATGAAAGTAAAATTTCTGCTCAGAAATATTTTTTGTGTGTTGCAATTCCATCACATTGAAATAAAAATGTTATAACCATCCCTCTTTGCACTGCGTTCGCACCGCAAGGCCTTCAGTTAGAAGAGGTCGGGAGTTACTCTGGAAGGGGGGGGGGGGGGGGGGGGCGCGGCGGTAAGACTTTGCTCCCCCAAATTGAGAACTCTGCGCACGCCTATGTCGACAAGCTGCGCAAAGACACGCGAGCAGAGAAAATACGCGGGCGAGCGCGCTGCCTCAGATGGAGGGGGACCTAAGGGAAGAACAAAATAACGAAATACTACTGCCGCGGTCAGCAATTGCGGTTACTTTTCAGTGAAGCACATGCAGAGCGATTAACCAAGCTCTCAATCTCTTTCAGTACAAACGTTATGTTGATTTCTCTCTAAGAAAACACTACAATAAATGGCACTGAATGTTAAAAAACATGGCGTCTTTTGTCAACACAATCCCCCCTCCCCCCCCCCCCCCCCGGAAGGCCCGTTTTTTTTTCGGGGAAAGGTTGTAACCCTACGCTGCTGTTCTGCCTACCTGCTTGCTGTACCTATTACGTCGCCGCCACCGCAAATCCCCACTTGTTACAAACTCAGAGGTTTTCGCACTGTTAGCAGTCGTTTTACACGATGGGTTTGATGCGCCTGACATGCCAGGAGTGACATCGCTTGTAGTATTAGAGCGACGTTGCTTGTCTGCAAGACGGTGCCGGTCAAACAAGCGTTATCAACGCCATAATTCTAACGGCACATTCCATTTATTTCGTGGCTGCCGTGGCTTGCGCAGAAAAGGTCGGGTTGACTGCGATAGCTTTTCTTGAGTCAAATAATGGAGCTTTGGCTCAATCGCTTGCAGCGCTAGCAATGCGGCCTCGTCTGCAAGACCGGTGCGTGAGAAACAAGCGTTAGGACAGCCAGAATTTTAAAAATGCAGCATAAACTAGACCATCGTTAAGGAGGCGATGACTAGACACAAGCGACAATATTCGTTGACAACTTACGTAAGTATAGAGTTGTTTTAGGCGCCTCCAACACCGCCCGCCGGCATAGCTGTTTGTTAACGCGTCCGTTTACTGTTTTGTAGGTCAATGGTTCGATTCCTCGTCGAACGTTTTTTTTTTTTTTTTTTTTTTTTTACGTGAGGGTTTCATTAGCTCCTTTTTTAACGACCAGGGTAAGCACCTGTTCCTTGCTTTCTATCACGCCGACATTTACCGCCCTCTTCCTAAACCCAAAGTAGCTCGTTTTCTCGCACGTTCTCTCTTGAGAAGCCCGCCGTGAAATCAAAACCAAAACAAACGTCAAACCTCTTTACAATATCAGTATATATGTCAATTACTTTATGTGTATTCACTTTCTGTGTTTAAAAACCTTAAATTTAAGTTATAAACACATTTCAGACTTTGAAAGCAGAAAGATAATTACCAACATTACAGTAGTAACACAATTTTCGTCAAACATTGAGGTGCTGCATTTGAAGTCTGGCAACTATCTCTCACTTTTGTGTGTGTTTTTTCATGGCGTATTGTGCCGAGTGGTTGGTGGCGTGATTTAATCTGTTTTATCTATTTCAAGCTTAAATCATAGTTATAGAAGCTTTATGGGTGATGTCTACCCTTCCAACCTACGCGTGTGTTGAACATGGGGACCCCGGAAGAACGATCATCGCCGGATAAAATACTGCGCGTCAAAAGTGGATGACATTGCATCAGAACAAAGCGTGTTCGTGTGTCCGCGAGATGAAGACGACAGTGAAGGAGAATTGTACGTTGGAAACATCGTTTTTGCTCGGGTAAGTACGCATTTTTTATTATTCTGTATTTGGTTGGAACGAGTTCTGGTGTTTATGGGTCAGTAATTCGCTAGATCCCCATCTCGTTTGCTCTGAGAGCCTACGTGAGTTAGTATACTTGTTTGGCGCCCAGTCCACCGTTTCCGCAGAAGTCAGCATCAATTTACGCTGAAGCTAGATCTTGGCTACGATGCTCGCGCTATGGTACACGGCTGCTAATAATTTCACATCACGCAAGGCTCTTTAACACCGAGGCGTTTGTTTATGTGTCTCTCAAACAGTGCCTTTGCGGTTGCAGATCGCAGTCGCAATATCGCGTGAGTGGCACAACGCTGTGATTAGTCCTCCCTCGTGAATACCCGTGGTATACCAAGAAATAACATGAACAGGAGGTTCCCTGGAAGTGCATGTGAAATAAGGGTACACTTGGTTGCATGGCTGGCGTCTCGTAGGTGTTGTGAAATCTCCCCCCCCCCCCCCCCCCCCTTTTTTACACGAATTCCGTGCAGTGCGCTTCGCAGCTATTGCGCTCGCGAGACCGGCGACCGTACGCCTCGCGGTCTTCGGGCCGCGATATGTGTGCTGTTCTCGTGAAGCTCGACAACAGCGAAATTGCCGTACTCGCTCGCCAACGCGCCCCGACAGCGTACGCGTCGACCGGGTGCTGACGGAGTTGTGCTGGAAGAAAAGCAGGCAAGAGATGAGGGCGCACGAGGTGTAGTTAAACATGAGAATTTACAAAGTGCAAGGTGGAGAAAATAGTATGCAAGGGCCGGAACCGGTGAGAGAGTTCGGGCCGCGCGCCAGCGAGCGAGTGCGGTAATTTACGTTGCCGAGCTTCACGAGTCCGGCACGAATATGACGACGCCCGTCTGAGAGTTCATAGAGGTATAGAATTCACATACGTGCAAATTGAAGGTGAAATGCGCGCGTGTGGCCTCGCAGGGAGTTAGCATAGTCTCGGGGTAGTGGGGGAGATTTCACAACGCCTACGAGGCGCCTGCCGATTCTGTCAGAGTAGCTCTCGGGAAGTCTGGGGCTTGATATCAGAGGCATATGTATTGTTTAAATTAGTGCAGAAAATTGAGCCAATTCGCAAGTTCTCATTTTCGCAAAACCGCAGGCCATACAGAGACTAACAAGAAAGCTGTAGGCACTCACTCAACTCGATTTATATTGGAGAATTGAACGTGCAGATACAAGTCAGACATTGAAATGGAGGAGCTTCAACTATCACACACCAGTTCCGATTGAAAGCAAGGGATACAGATGAGCTGCTAGCATGCGTTCCATGCAAATTAGCTCAGTAGCTAGCTTTGCATATATCATGCATACCCCACTCACAGTACCTGCGGTTCTAATAAATACATTCTTACTGTGACCTAAATTTCACTTGGGGTGTTCCAGGAATGTTCTTATTAGTGCCTTGGAGGTTACTGTCTTTAAACGATTAAAAATCTACTTGATGTAAGCATTCGTGCTTTGTGTGTGCTTTTCTTGTATTTCAACAAGTGTCAGCACACTCACAGATTATGCACCTGCAGGTGCTGCTGCTGGCTGTCCTGGGTCAGCTGCCTTCCAGTCCAGTTTCAAAGGCTTTGCCAGGGCCTCCCTTGGCCAACCGACACTGCACCTGCTGTACCCAAGTACTTCCTGGCCTTTCGTTGGTGCTCCGTACGCTTTGCCGCCAGGAATGGTCATTCATCCATCATCTGGCCGCTTGGACCACCCGTTCAGAAGTCAACGCATTTGCTCGACACATCGGTCCAGGCACTGCTGCCATATCGGTGCACCCACTGATTATGTACTTTCAGGTTAGTTATTGCATGTTGTGGAACTTGCCATGATGTATACCTGTTAGCAGTGCTGTGGCCTCTGATTATTTGAAACATTTTCATGAAGCAGTGCTGTGCGTATGGAGCGTGTCATTGCTTAGCAGAGATATTGAAGAGAATCTGGGGCTGACGACTAAAGCGCAAGAAGAGAAATTGAACTGACTTTGAAGCAAGTATTCGTATGTAATCAAGCCAAGCAAACATTTAGGATCTTTCGATATGGTTTTAAACTTGCAATACAAACTGGTCTACTTCAGATCATACTGGTAATAATCATACTATACCGAAAAGTACATCCCGCAGTCTGTAGAATTCTGACAGCGCTTTTTTCGCAGTCTCTCATGACAGGCACTAATCTCAATGGTTGGAAGATAGTCGAGGTAGCACCAGTCTTTAAATCAGGAGACGGTACTTCACCATTAAATTTCCCTAACAAGCACCATATGCAAGGTCAGGAAACATTTCATCCACTCTGAGGTCGCTAATTATTTATAAAATCACAATATCACATTCGAGTATCACCACGGTTTTCACAAGGGTTACTTGAGAAACACAACTTTCAGGATTTGTTCACGATCTACATTGATCCATTGACACAGGCTTACAAACTGCGGTAGTTTTTCTCGATTTTTCTAAAGCATTCAATCGCATTGCACACCACAGACTACTTCTCAAACTTCACCCTAATGTCCTCACTTGAGCGAAAGATTTTCATTCTTCTCAAATGCAGTTTACTTCTAATAACTATATACTTCTTTTGCTCGTGCCACTTTGTTGTCCCCCCAGGCAGGTTGCTTGGTCTATCTTCCATGTTGCATATCCTCCCATGTAGGTCTATTTGCAGATGATGTTGTAATTTATCACACAATTTCTTTCAACTACTACCGTCAATGCTTTCAATCTGATCTTAACACAATTAACTCCTGGTGCTGCAAATGGCTAATGTCGCTTATCTCTAAAACAAAGTGCATGACTTTAACGGTGGCAAGTCTCGGATTGTAAATACTTACTTCATTAACAACAGCCTGATTACCTCTTGAGACAAAGGTGTTTTGGTAGGCCGGTAGGGGAGGGGGGATTGCATGGTGGATTTCAAAAGGTACATCGATTGGGAAAATAAAACGTGTGATTAATATTTTCATTTGAACTCCAAAACTCGCTTTATTTCATATGTTTAACCCACTGCCGTGGCTAGGGTGGTGTGTTGTGGAGGCGAATGTCGATTAGATACCGCTTGGTGTAGCCGCTTTTCAGATGGAGGCAACACGTAAAGACGCCCGTGTTTGGAGATTTCGATGCGCACAAAAATACCCAGATGGTCAAAATTAATGCGAAGCCTTCCCCTACAGTGCTCCCCATATCCCAAGTGTAGCTCTGGCGTGTTAAACCACCGTTTTTTTTTCATGTTTTTGGTATAGTACCAGCTGCTGTAGCAGGTGCAACTTAAAGGTAAAATTATACATAATGTTTCCAAGAGCTAAATATAAAGGCCATATTGAAGTGCGTTTATGGGTCTATCTCATAGCAGTAGTGAAAGGTTATATACTCTGGTGCAGGTTAAGAACGCCAATGGCTCATGTGGTGTAGTCCAGTGTTTGACGGAATGCCGTGTAGGCAGGTAAAAGCATTATTGCAGTGATGAAACGTAGGTAACTGACCAAGTCAAGAAAGCCATTTAACGGTTTGTTGCTTGTTCACGGTGAGCATGTGTCGTGGAAAACGAAGCTATATATTGGGCATTACGCGGCGCAATGAGTTTGCATAGATATGGTGCAGATTGCCATCCATTATGTTGATAATGTTGGGCGTCGTCTGAACAATGAGGGACTCGAGCAGTAATCAAGAAGATAGATTGCACTCAGTTGTCAGTAATTTTGTCTTGTTCCAGTCGACCACGTGTCCCGTCCTCTCACGGTGCTCTGCCAGTGGACTTGTTTTTGCATGGCCCTTGTTCACTTCGTTCCAGTGCTGCATTAATCTTCTGTGCAGATTGCCCGTTTCGCCAATGTACACTGATTTGCATTCAGCGCATGGAATCTAATAAACAATACCCGGAAGCTTGGAGCGTGAGAGGGGGTCTCCCACGCTGACAATGTCAGAACGCAGCTTGCTAGTGGGCACATGCACAATGTATGCACTGCGTGTCTTGAAAATGTGTGCGAGAGTTTCACCGATGTGTGGGACGTAGGTTATTGCTGCACGTTTTGATGCAGTCGTTGTCCTGAATATAATGCCTAAAGCATTATATTCAGAAAGAAGCGAAGAGGGCGACTAGCAAGAATCCACATTGACATTAGCAGGCAGAAGCGTCCACAAGGCCTGTGTCAAAACGTGCTGCAATTCTCGTCCTACACATCAATCAAACTTTCGCACGCATTTTCAAGAAACACATTGTGCACATCGTGCAGGTGCCCACTAGCAAGCTATGTTCTGACATTGTAAGCGTGAAAGACCCCCTCTCACGCTTCAAGCTTCCAGGTGTTGTTTATGTTTTGAACAAAAAAAGTGCCATTTAAACGTGACACCTCCTTCCTTGCCGATTTCTGATGCCTGATTGTTCAGTTTGTGGGGATACGTTTAGCAGATTGCTCACATGTCTAACCTGTATTTGTGCTTGAGCAGTCAAACGCTGATGTTAGCAGTGAAGTAGGTGAAAATTGTAGTTTGATTGTAGTTGTGTGCAGATTACCTACATTGTGTTAATTCGTAGAAAAGCAAAATTGAGGTAACCCTGCTAACTGTTCCGCATTGCAGCATTTTATTATGTGAACGTTAGGGAGTTCAGCTGCTTGTTAAAGGTGAAATAAACAGTGGTACAAAAAGAAGAGCATCTACTAAACAGAAATATCTTCACAATCGCAGGATGCCAGCGGTCCGCCTACCAACTTGTGTCCTGCATCGTTTCTGCTGGCTGGAGCGGTTCATGGAGCATTTTCCAGCTTCTCAAAGTTTGTGGTCAAGCGCTCCTCCAAGTGAAAGATGCCGCAGAGGGATCTTTTGTTTTAATGCCACAATTTCACGTGCTCAGCAGCAAATTTACTCGTAAGGCTTTTTAAATATTCATCACCCAAGAGGGCATGTTACCTTCGTCTTCGGTGGAATGTGTCTGCACTCAGGTTATTTGTGACAGAAACAAGTGGACCACGTCATGAGAGTCATTGAGGCCTTGTTGATTGTGCATGCTTCTGAAATGACATTTTCATTAAGCTGAATACTTTCCACATATTACGATTTGTGAACAAATTATGGTAAAAGTCATGATTAGTTGTACTACACTGCAGGAAGGAAATGCCAACATACGTTTTAAGCGCCTCTGATATTTCAGATCGTTGGCTGGTGAGCAATAAAACAAAACTGAAATTTTTTTAAAGTAAAATCAAATATTCGTTGTCACCAGTGCATGACCATAGTAAAAGCTATCTAGTCACCAAATTTAGAATTAGACACGAAATGCCAAGAAAAATAGGGAAATAAACTAGACAGCTGGCTACAATAAACCAATTCGTAAAATTCCTCAATGTCTATCAAGTGATGATTCAGGCGGGTTAGTTAAGATGTCAGTGGGTTTACACACCCAACTTGCAGGGAAGCACATGAGCTCCCAATATTAACATGTTTTTAGTGAAGACCGTCTTCCTTCATTAAGCTGCTTTGCACATTGATGCCAGTCTGATAAATGTCCTGAATTTTTGTTATGATCAATCTTTGTATGGGAACCATATATTTTTATATGATGTCGCTGTGTATTTCTGAAACTGTATCTAGTCACTAATTCCAATTTGTCGTGGTCAGGTTTTTTCAACTAATTCGTAGCTTTTTTAACAATTATGGTATATTTCGTGTGCCTAAAGGAATGGCTCATTGCATGTTTAGCCTATGTAGTGTTGAAAGCGGACATTTTGCTTCAAAGTGGAATGTCGGGCTAGCAACAAGGTACTTCGCGTGCTGCTCACTTTCATTCATGCCATTATTTTTTATATTATCATTTAAAATTAAAAGCCAACCAATTTGCTGTCGTTTTAATTTTGTCACCTACTTTATACTTTCTTTTTTTTTCAACTTTGTGTAAGGATTGACTATCCATATTTTTATGATACCAAGGCGTTGGACTGGGCTAGCTGGTACATGTTTGAATGGATGAAAAACCATAGGAAAACCCAGGACACAGAAGAGAACGACGGGACAAACTTGTGCCGTCATTCTGTTTTAACTGTTTCCTGTGTTTACCATTGGTTTTTTATGCATTCAAACATTTTTTATGAGTTTGTTGAACAGTGATTTGTTTAGGTGTGTTCAAACAATTGTTGGCTGCGAAGGCTCCCTGTAGCATTTGTATAAGTGCTCTCTGCTTTTTTTTTGAGCCAATACCCCACCACCAGTCTTCATGAGGTGGTCTTTTGTAGAAATAAGTTGAAATAAATATTTGTTTGCATTGCTTTACATGTTTTGAAAGAATTTCTTGTTCATTCTTGTTTCATTCAACCCCGTTTCAGAATCCTGCTTAAGGCATTTCCTCTGTTATTTTTTTTCAGAACCAGGAAGGGTGCTCATCCTCGGTTCTTGCTGAAGCAGCAGTATCCATACTTCACACGTGA